>NC_141879.1:352617348-352920379 GCF_056163025.1 Triticum urartu | reverse complement strand
ATGGAAGCGCCGTCGTACTCGAAGTGGATCGCGAGGGCGCCCCTCGCACGGCAGACCCGTGCGACCTCGCCCCAGCTGCGAGTCATGAAGATCTTGCCAGAGGGGACCGCTTCGATCTTCTCTCCGGTCGCCGGAGCGCTGCAGTCAACGTGCTGCAGCCAGAGCTCGAGAGGCCCCCTCGGTGGCATCACGTCGGAGAAGAACCACGGGAAGCGGATCCAGGAGCTCGGAGGTGTCGGCGCCCACAACACCAACTCGCGCGAGGAGTCCGCGGCGTGGACGGCACGCGTCGCCGCGGCGCGGCGACCCCAGATGCGGCATGGGTGGCGCTGCTCGTCACTCCGCCCTCCAGAGCCCTTGGCTTGGGCGTACAAGGGTAGCGGGTACCCTGGAGGAAGCCGCTCACACCGAGGCCTCTCCACCACCTGCATCACCACTTCATCACGGTGATGGATCGACCTCTTCTTCGGCGTGAGTAGCTCCGGGACATCCCGGGGGGCTTTCCCCTTCTCTTCGGCGGAGAACCTTCTGATAGGCACCATTGGAGCAAACAATGAAGGAAAGAAGAAGCGAGCAAGCGAGGAAGAGATGGGCAACGGGGGCTCCGCCCCTCTCTCCATTTATAGCGGAAGAAGGCCAACCGACACCTCCCACGATCGCAGGTAATGATGGTCTTCCTTGCATGTCGCAGGGACTTGTCAAGTCGTGCAGTCGTCGAGGCAGCGTGGGGAAGCGGAGACGCCCACGTCCAATCAACCGCCACGCGTCGACCGAGGCCACATGATTTTGGGGCCCGCGGTGCTCGGAACTTGACCCTTGGCTTCGCTGCGAAGCCAATCCCGCGCGCACCTTGGGCCCGGGGGCTACTGTCGGCGTTCTGGGAACGGGGGTCCCCAGACTTGCCTACCTGCGGCCCACGGCGTGGCAGAGCCAGCAGGCCGTATGGCCCATCTTCACCAACAAAGCATCCAAGACCCTCATGAGGGTCCAAGCCTCACGAGGCAGACGGCACAAGACCTCCTCCCGATCGGCCTAGTCAGGTAGGCTCGCGAGGAGCGGAGATATCAAGGCAAGGCGAACCTCACGAGGCTCTCGTGACGTAAGCCATGACGATCGACGCCAGGAGGGCGCCAGCGCGCGCAGCGTCCTTGCTTCCTCTTTGGTGCAAAGGGGGCAAGCGTAGCCGCGTAGTACCGAGGCATCAGGCAAAGGTGGTGCAACAAGACCAAGACCATGGACTGCAAGACGGAGGTCATCGTGGAGCCCAAGACGGTGTCACCACCAGAGCTTTGTGCAGGCGAAGACCGCTTTTGTCAGGATAGCTTGTACTAGCTGTCCCCCTTCGAATTAGCCCGCCATTGTTGGCTCCCTTCCCGCTCAATATTTGGGAAGAGGACCAGTGCCTCTATAAATAGGACTAGCCACCATAGTAGAGAAGGAGAGAGGGGGAGAGACCTCACCAGATCCAGGGAGAGACCTCACCAGACCGAGAGAGAGACACAAGTCCGAAAGCACAAGAACACCTCAACCTCAGGAGGCTGTTCTTCCCCTTGTACTGTTCATCATCAGCCCAAGAGGCAATCCACCACCACCACACTGGAGTAGGGCATTACACCACAACGGTGGTCCGAACCAGTATAAACCCCATGTCTTCCTGTGTTGTGAGTTCGTCGAGTTCATCCGCAAGATCTTAGCGAGCTAGAGCGTAGATCGGTAGGAGGGAAAGACTTCGCGCGCACCCTAGTGTTCGAACCTTAAGGGTTAGCCGGAGCCCCACACCCGACATTATGCATTAGAGACAGCTGCATTCACATTAAAAAGGGCACCGTCTAAATCCGTTGAGATGACACCGTATGAACTGTGGTTTAGCATGAAACCTAAGCTGTCATTTCTTAAAGTTCGGGGTTGTGATGCTTATGTGAAAAAGTTTCATCTTGATAAGCTCAAACCCAAGTCGGAGAAGTGCGTCTTCATAGGATGCCCAAAAGTAACTGTTGGGTACACCTTCTATCATAGATCCGAAGGCAAGATATTTGTTGCTGAAAATGGATCCTTTCTAGAGAAGGAGTTTCTCTCGAAAGAAGTGAGTGGGAGGAAAGTGGAACTTGATGAGGTAACTGTACTTGTTCCCTTATTGGAAAGTAGTTCATCACAGAAATCTGTTCCTGTGACTCCTACACCAATTAGTGAGGAAACTGATGATGATGATGATCATGTAACATCAGATCAAGTTACTACCGAACCTCGTAGGTCAACTAGAGTGAGATCCACACCAGAGTGGTACGGTAATCCTGTTCTGGATGTCATGTTACTTGACCATGACGAACCTACGAACTATGAGGAAGCGATGATGAGCCTAGATTTTGCGAAATGGCTTGAGGCCATGAAATCTGAGATGGGATCCAAGTATGAGAACAAAGTATAGACTTTGATTGACTTGCCCGATGATCAGTGAGTCATTATGAATAAATGGATCTTCAAGAGGAAGACAAACGCTGATAGTAGTGTTACTATCTACAAAGCTCGAATTGTCACAAAATGTTTTCGACAAGTTCAAGGTGTTGACTACGATGAGATTTTCTCACTCATATTGATGCTTAAAAGTCTGTCCGAATCATGTTAGCAGTTGCCGCATTTTATGAAATCTGGCAAATGGATGTCAAAACTGTATTCCTTAATAGATTTCTTAAAGAAGAGTTGTGTATGATGCAACCAGAAGGTTTTGTCGATCCTAAAGGTGCTAACAAAGTGAGCAAGCTCCAGCGATCCATCTATGGACTGGTGCAAGCATCTTAGAGTTGGAATATATGCTTTGATAAAGTGATCAAAGCATATGGTTTTATACAGACTTGCGGTGAAGCCTGTGAGTGGGAGCACTACAACATTTCTGATAAGTATATGTGAATGACATATTGTTGATCAAAAATAATTTAGAATTTTCTGGAAAGCATAAAGGAGTGTTTGAAAAGAGTTTTTCAAATAAAGACCTCGGTGAAGCTACTGACATATTGAGCATCAAGATCAATAGAGATAGATCAAGACGCTTGATAAGTTTTTTCAATGAGTACATACCTTGACAAGATTTTGAAGTAGTTTAAAATGGAACAGTCAAAGAAAGAGTTCTTACCTGTGTTACAAGGTGTGAAATTGAGTAAGACTCAAAGCCCGACCACGGCAGAAGATAGAAAGAGAATGAAAGTCATTCCCTATGCCTCAGCCATAGTTTCTATAAAGTATGCCATGCTGTGTACCAGATCTATTGTATACCCTACACTGAGTTTATCAAGGGAGTACAATAGTGATCTAGGAGTAGATCACTGGACAGCAGTCAAAATTATCCTTAGTGGAATAAGGATATGTTTCTCGATTATGGAGGTGACAAAAGGTTCGTCGTAAAGGGTTACGTCAATGCAAATTTTGACACTGGTCCAGATGAATCTAAGTCTCAATCTGGATACATTTTGAAAGTGGGAGCAATTAGCTAGAAGAACTCCGTGCAGAGCATTATTGACATAGAAATTTCCAAAATACATACGGATCTGAATGTGGAAGACCCGTAGACTAAGCTTCTCTCACAAGCAAAACATGATCACACCTTAGTACTCTTTGGGTGTTAATCACATAGCGTTGTGAACTAGATTATTGACTATAGTAAACCCTTTGGGTGTTGGTCACATGACGATGTGAACTATGGGTGTTAATCACATGGTGATGTGAACTATTGTTGTTAAATCACATGGCGATGTGAACTAGATTATTGACTCTAGTGCAAGTGGGAGACTGAAGGAAATATGCCCTAGAGGCAATAATAAAGTTATTATTTATTTACTTATTCATAATAAATGTTTAGTATTCAAGCTAGAATTGTATTAACCGGAAACATAATACATGTGTGAATACATAGACAAACATAGTGTCACTAGTATGCCTCTACTTGACTAGCTCGTTAATCAAAGATGGTTAAGTTTCCTAACCATAGACATGAGTTGTCATTTGATTAACGTGATCACATCATTAGGAGAATGATGTGATTGACTTTACCCATTCCGTTAGCTTAGCACTTGATCGTTTAGTATGTTGCTATTGCTTTCTTCATGACTTATACATGTTCCTATGACTATGAGATTATGCAACTCCCGTTTACCGGAGGAACACTTTGTGCGCTACCAAACGTCATACCATAACTGGGTGATTATAAAGGTGCTCTACAGGTGTCTCCGAAGGTACTTGTTGAGTTGGCGTATTTCGAGATTAGGATTTGTCACTCCGATCGTCGGAGAGGTATCTCTGGGCCCACTCGGTAATACACATCACTATAAGCCTTGGAAGCATTGTAACTAATGAGTTAGTTGCGGGATGATGTATTACAGAACGAGTAAAGAGACTTGCCGGTAACGAGATTGAACTAGGTATTGAGATACCGACGATCGAATCTCAGGCAAGTAACATACCGATGACAAAGGGAACAATGTATGTTGTTATGCGGTTTGACCGATAAAGATCTTCGTAGAATATGTAGGATCCAATATGAGCATCCAGGTTCCGCTATTGGTTATTGACCGGAGACGTGTCTCGGTCATGTCTACATAGTTCTCGAACCCGTAGGGTCCGCACGCTTAATGTTCGGTGATGATTTGTATTATGGGTTTATCTATTTTGATGTACCTAAGGTAGTTCGGAGTCCCGGATGAGATCGGGGACATGACGAGGAGTCTCGAAATGGTCGAGACATAAAGATCGATATATTGGACGACTATATTCGGACATCGGAAAGGTTCCGAGTGATTCGGGTATTTTTTGGAGTACCGGAGAGTTACGGGAATTCGCCAGGGAGTATATGGGCCTTATTGGGCTTTAGGGGAAAGAGAGAGGAGAGGCTGCACCCCCCCCCCCAATGCTTAGTCCGAATTGGACTAGGGGGAGGGGCGGCGCCCCCTCGTTCCTTCTCTTCTCTTTTCCCTTTCCTTTTCTCCTACTACTACTACTTGGAAGGGCTCCTAGTTCTACTAGGAAAGGGGGAATCCTACACCCGGTGGGTGTAGGACTCCCCTAGGGCGCGCCATAGAGAGGGTCAGCCCTCCCCCTCCTCCACTCCTTTATATACGGGGAGGGGGGCACCCCTTGGAGACACAACAATTGATCATTGATTTTTTAGCCGTGTGCGGTGCCCCCCTCCATCATAATCCACCTCGGTCATATCATAGCGGTGCTTAGGCGAAGCCCTACGTCGGTAGCATCATCATCACCGTCATCACGTCGTCATGCTGACGGAACTCTCCCTCGAAGCTCTGCTGGATCGGAGTTCGTGGGACGTCATCGAGCTGAACGTGTGCTGAACTCGGAGGTGTCATGCGTTCGGTACTTGGATCGATCGGATCGTGAAGACGTACGACTACATCAACCGCGTTGTGCTAACGCTTCCGCTTTCGGTGTACGAGGGTACGTGGACACACTCTCCCCTCTCGTTGCTATGCATCACCATGATCCTGATTGTGCATAGGAATTTTTTTGAAATTACTACGTTACCCATCAGTACCCAACAGTTTCTTTTGGGTATCCTATGAAGACACACTTTTCCAATTTAGGTTTGTGCTTATCTGGCTCAAACTTTTTCACATAAGCATCATAACCCCAAACTTTAAGAAACGACAGCTTTGGTTTCTTGCCAAACTATAGTTCATACGGTGTCATCTCAACGGATTTAGATGGTGCCCTATTTAACGTGAATGCACCTGTCTCTAATGCATAACCCCAAAACGATAGTGGTAAATCGGTAAGAGACATCATAGATCGCACCATATCCAATTAAGTACGATTACAACATTCGGACGCACCATTATGCTGTGGTGTTCCAAGTGGCGTGAGTTGCGAAACTATTTCACATTGTTTCAAATGAAGACCAAACTCGTAACTCAAATATTCGCCTCCGTGAGCAGATCATAGAAACTTTATTTTCTTGTTACGATGATTTTCCACTTCACTATGAAATTCTTTGAACTTCTCAAATGTTTCGGACTTATGTTTCATTAAGTAGATATACCCATATCTGCTCAAATTATTTGCGAAGGTCAGAAAATAATGATACCCGCCGCGAGCCTCAACACTTATCGGATCGCATACATCAGTATGTATTATTTCCAATAAGACAGTTGCTCGCTCCATTGTTCCGGAGAACGGAGTCTTAGTCATCTTGCCCATGAGGCATGGTGTAACGCCCCGAGACCGATGTGCCAGGTGTCCTCCAGTTATTCGCTGTTGTTGCCTTGTCATTGCTTGCATGTCATGCATTGCATATCATGTCATCATGTGCATTTCATTTGCATACATGTTCATCTCATGCATCCGAGCATTTTCCCCATTGTCCGTTTTGCAATCCGGTGCTCCTATGTCACCCGGTGTCCCTTTCTACCCCTTTTCGTGTGCGGGTGTTAAACGTTTTCGGATTGGACTGAGACTTGTCATGCGGCCTTGGTTTACTACCGATAGACCGCCTGTCAAGTTTGGTGCCATTTGGACTTCGTTTGATACTTCAACGGTTAACCGAGGGACCGAAAAGGCCTCATGTGTGTTGCAGCCCAACACCCCTCCAAAGTGGCCCAAAACCCACCTAAACCTCCTCCATCATCTCGATCGTTCGATCACGATCGCGTGGATGAAAACCGCACTTCATTTGGACGCTCCTAGCTCCCTCTACCTATATATATGTGGCTTTCCCCGATTTTTCACGCAGTCCAAACCCTAGCTTCTTCCCACTCGGCCACCGGACATGTCCGCGCCCGCCGGACGCGTCCAGCCTCCACATCACTCCAGCCAATCAGCGCCCGCCACCTCAGTATCGCCGCCGCCCCGAGCCACTCACGGCGCGCCACCTGTCCACGCCGCCTCCCACCATCGCGCCGGCCACCCGGGGCCCAGACCCGGCCCGCCCCGGGGCCGAACCGGGCTGCACCGGGCTCTCTCTCCGCCGTCGCTCGCCCGGCTGCCCGAAGCCGCTCCGCCGCCACGAACTCCGCCGGCGCCCCGAGCCATCCGCCGGCGGCGAGCCTCGCCGCGCAACCGCCGACGCCACCCTCTCCTGCTTCGCCTGCCCCGCCGCGGTTCGCGCCGCCGCCGAAGCCCGGCGCACCGCCAGCCGCGTCCCCGCCACCTGTGCCACCCGGCGCCGCCATGCCTTCGTCGCGCCGCCTCCCGCGCCATGGCCGCCGCACCGCGCCGCCTTCCTCCGGTAGCTCCTGCGCCGCCTCGCCATTCGTGTCCTCCGGATCTCACCGGAGTTTGGACCTCGCCGAGATCCTCCACCGCGCCGCCGGATCAAGCTCCTCCGGCCACGAGCAGCTCCCTCCTTCGGCCTCCTCCTCATCTCCGGCCTCCTTCTCCGTCTCCGGCGCAACTCCGGCGAGATCTCGTCGGGATGGACGAGATCCACCCATCCCGCCAACCAAACGGCCGGATCCGTCCCGCACCGCGCCGTCCCGCTCCGCTCGATCCCGCGTTGACTTTTCACGGAGGTAATATTTCACTAAGTCCCCGAAGTTTCCAAATTCAAGTGCCCATGTTCATCATGCCATAACTCCGCATCCGTTGCTCCGATTCGTGCGTGTAGCATATCAAAATGTTTGTCTCGACGAGTACATCATTTCATCTCATTGCATCATTTTCATTTGAGCTCATCTTGATGCCCGAAATGCTGTTGGAAGAGGGCTATGTGAGGAAAGTTGCAGATCTATTTCAGCAAATGGCCTTTTGTCATTTTTGCCATGATTAATGTGTGCATGATATGATCCTGAGCTCTACATGTGTTTTGTAGCATGCCATGCCATCTTTACAGGGGTGTATGGCATATATTTTTGTGATATTTGTGGTGACTAGCACAAGCATGCCAAGTAGCGTAATCTTTGATGCTGATTTCAGGGACTTAGAATTTCACTAAGTCCTTGCCCTGTCATTATTTTTATGCCATATGTTCATGTTGTTTCCTAGTGATCCGTGTCTCTTTTGAGAATGATCAGTAAGGATGTTTTGTTAATATTGTGGTGCTCTATCCATCCATGTCTTTGTTTGCATTTATGGAGCACACCAGCTTGAGTCAATCGAGCTCTACTTTTGCTATAAAATGTTCCTGGCAGATTGTTAACATGTTTAGCAATTTTGCCGAGCTTATTCTTGTTGATCCGTGCATGCTATGATGTTGTTCTTGCCATTTCTAGCTTCTATGCCATGTCTTCTTGATGGGTGTATGCTTAGTTTTTCATGCAATGCCTCGTAGTGAGTGCATCGAGCTCGTAAACATGCCTAATTGTTAATCTGTTTTGCATGCTCCAGTTTTTCACTAAGTCTGAATCTGTTTATGTTTTCGCCATGTTCACATGCTTGCAATTGTATTTTTTAATCCCTTTTGGCTCATGGTCACTAAGGGACTTTTGTTATATTCTTATAGTAGCTTCATGCCATGCCTTGATTTGCCATGATATGTTCCTGTAGCATGTAGTTTTCATGCTCTAAAGTTTGCTTCCTGATGATAAATTCCTGACATGTTATTTCACCAAGTCTGAAACCTGTTATGATTTGCACTTTTGCCATGCTTGTTTGAACCTGTTAATGAGTGAATTAGCCGTAGCTCAGTGTTCATCTTTTGTCAAGCTTCATGAGTGGATCCCTGCCATGTATTTTGTTGCCATGTTTGAGTGATGTAGCATATTTATCTTGATGCATTTAGATGACTACTTGCTAATTATCGCAGACCGGTGCCATATTTGTTTTGCTTGCCATTTCCAAACCGTGCATCCGATTCCGGTGATCTTTATATCGATTTCGACCGAAATCAAATCACCTTTCCAGTGGCACTCTTGGATTTCCAAGTTGAGGCCAGGTTCAATCATTCATTTCCAAATCATGCATATGCATCGCATACCGCTTCCCGCATGTCATGCAATGTTCATGTGTTGGTTGTTTACTATGTTGTGTGCTTCTTTCCGGTGTTGCTTCTTCGGGTTGGTTCCGTTAACATCGTGTCTGTGAGGACCCGTTCGACTACGTCCGGTTGTCTTCTTCATGGACTCGTTCTTCTTCCTTGCGGGATTTCAGGCAAGATGACCATACCCTCGAAATCACTTCTATCTTTGCTTGCTTAGTTGCTCGCTCTTTTGCTATGCCTATGCTGCGATACCTACCACTCGCTTATCATGCCTCCCATATTGTTAAGCCAAGCCTCTAACACACCTTATCCTATCAAACCGTTGTTTGGCTATGTTACCGCTTTGCTCAGCCCCTCTTATAGCGTTGTTAGTTGCAGGTGAAGATTGGAGTTTGTTCCTTGTTGGAACATGGATATTATTGTTGGGATATCACAATATCTCTTATTTAATTAATGCATCTATATACTTGGTAAAGGGTGGAAGGATCGGCCTTATGCCTGGTGTTTTGTTCCACTCTTGCCGCCCTAGTTTCTGTCATATCGGTGTTATGTTCCCGGATTTTGCGTTCCTTACACGGTTGGGTTATAATGGGAACCCCTTGACAGTTCGCTTTGAATAAGGCAAGGTCCAACCTTGGTTTTACCATTTGCCACCTAGCCTTTTCTTTTCCCTTGGGAGTCACGCTCCCGAGGGTCATCATTATTTTAACCCCCCCCCCCCCCCCGGGCTAGTGCTCCTCTGAGTGTTGGTCCAACCTGTCAGCCGCCGGTGGCCACCAGGGGCAACTCTGGGTTGGCCTACCGGAAGTTTGGACAATCTGAGTATGCCCTGAGAACGAGATATGTGCAGCTCCTATCGGGATTTGTTGGCACATTCGGGCGGCTTTGCTGGACTTGTTTTACCATTGTCGAGGATGTCTTGTAACCGGGATGCCAAGCCTGATCGAATTGTCTTGGGAGAAGGAATATCCTTCGTTGACCGTGAGAGCTTGTGATGGGCTAAGTTAGGATACCCCTGCAGGGATTTGGTCTTTCGAAAGCTGTGCCCGCGGTTATGGGCAGATGGGAATTTGTTAGTGTCCGGTTGTAGAAAACCTGAAGTTGATCTTAATTAAAATACACCAACCGCGTGTGTAACCGTGATGGTCTCTTCTCGGCGGAGTCCGGGAAGTGAACATGTTGTTGGAGTAATGCTTGACGTAGGTTGTTCTAGGATCACTTCTTGATCATAGTTGTTCGACCGTGCTTTTGCCTTCTCTTCTTGCTCTCATTTGCGTATGTTAGCCACCATATATGCTAGTCGCTTGTTGCACCTCCACCTCATACTTTTACCCTACCTATAAGCTTAAATAGTCTTGATCGCGAGGGTGTGAGATTGCTGAGTCCCCGTGACCCACAGATCCTTCCAAAACCAGCTTGCAGGTGCCGTTGAACCGTGCAGATGACGCAACCAAGCTCAAGGAGGAGCTCGATGAAGATTGTGTTCGTTATGTTGTTCCGTGTCCAGTTGATCAGTAGTGGAGCCCGGTTGGGGTTGATCGGGGATCTGTGTAGCTTTTGGGGTAGTCTTCTTTTATTTTGGTTCCGTAGTCGGACCTTGATTGTATCTGGTTGATGTAATGCTTTATTCATGTAATTGTGAGAAGTGGCGATTGTAAGCCAACTATGTATCTCTTTCCCTTATGTATTACATGGGTTGTGTGAAGATTACCTCACTTGCTATATTGCTTTCAATGCGGTTATGCCTCTAAGTCGTGCTTCGACACGTGGGAGATATAGCCGCATCGAGGGCGTTACACATGGTTCGCAAGCATCAAGTGATTCCAAAAGTCCATCAACATGGAGTTTCTTCATGCGCTTTACACCAATATGACCTAAACGGCAGTGCCCCAAATAGGTTGCACTATCATTATTAACTTTGCATCTTTTGGCTTCAATATTATGAATATGTGTATCACTACAATCGAGATTCAATAAACCATTCACCTTGGGTGTATGACCACAGAAGGTTTTATTCATGTAAACAGAATAACAATTATTCTTTGAATTAAATGAATAACCGTAGCAATAAACATGATCCAATCATATTATGCTCAACACAAACACCAAATAACATTTATTTTAGGTTCAACACTAATCCTGAAGGTAAAGGGAGTGTGCGATGGTGATATTATCAACCTTGGAATCATTTCCAACACACATCGTCACCTCGTCCTCAACTAGTCTTTGTTTATTTTGCAACTCCCGTTTTGAGTTACTACTCTTAGCAACTGAACTAGTATCAAATACCGAGGGGTTTGCTATAAACACTAGTAAAGTACACATCAATAACATGTATATCAAATATACCTTTGTTCAATTTGCCATCCTTCTTATCCGCCAAGTATCTAGGGCAGTTCCACTTCCAGTGACCATTTCCTTTGCAGTAGAAGCACTCAGTTTCAGGCTTGGGTCTAGCTTTGGGCTTCTTCATGGGAGTGGAAACTTGCTTGACATTCTTCTTGAAGTTCCCTTTCTTTTCCTTGCCCTTTTACTTGAAACCAGTGGTCTTGTCAACCATCAACACTTGATGCTTTTTCTTGATTTCTACCTTTGCCGATTTCAGCATCACGAAGAGCTTTGGGAATTGTTTCCATTATCCCTTGCTTATTATAGTTCATCATAAAGTTCTTGTAACTTGGTGATAGTGACTAGAGAACTCTGTCAATCACTACCTTATCGGGAAGATTAACTCCCACTTGATTCAAGTGATTGTAGTACTCAGACATTCTGAGCACATGCTCACTCATTGAGCTATTCTCCTCCATCTTGTAGACAAAGTACTGTCAGAGGTCTCATACCTCTTGACATGGGCATGAGTATGAAAGACCAATTTCAACTCTTAGAACATCTTATATGTTCCGTGGCATTCAAAACATTTTTAAGTCCCGGTTCTAAGCCGTAAAGCATGGTGCACTAAACTATCAAGTAGTCATCATACCGAGCTTGTCAAAACGTTCATAACGTCTGCATCTGCTCCTGCAATAGTTCTGTCACCTAGCAGTGCATTAAGGACATAATTTTCTATGCATCAATGAGGATAAACCTCAGATCACGGACCTAGTCCGTATCATTGCTACTATCATCTTTCAACATATTATTTCTCTAGGAACATATCAAAAAAACGGGGAAGCTATATGCGAGCAATTGATCTACAACATAGATATGCAAACACTATCAGGACTAAGTTCATGATAAATTAAAGTTCAAGTAATCATATTACTTAAGAACTCCCACTTAGATAGACATCCCTCTAGTCATCTAAATGATCACGTGATCCAAATCAACTAAACCATGTCTGATCATCACGTGAGATGGAGTAGTTTTCAATGGTGAACATCACTATGTTGATCATATCTACTATATGATTCACGCTCAACCTTTCAGTCTCCAGTGTTCCGAGGCCATATCTGCATATGCTAGGCTCGTCAAGTTTAACCCGAGTATTCCGCGTGTGCAAAACTGGCTTGCACCTGTTCTATGTGAACGTAGAGCTTATCACGCCCCGATCATCACGTGGTGTCTTGGCACGACGAACTGTCACAATGGTGCATACTCAGGGAGAACACTTATACCTTGAAATTTAGTGAGAGATCATCTTATAATGCTACCGCCGAACTAAGAAAAATAAGATGCATAAAGGATAAACATCACATGCAATCAAAATATGTGACATGATATGGCCATGATCATCTTGCGCCTTTGATCTCCATCTCCAAAGTACCGTCATGATCTCTATCGTCACCGGCATGACACCATGATCTCCATCATATTGATCTCTATCAATGTGTCCTCACATGGTCGTCTCGCCAACTATTGCTCTTGCAACTATTGCTATCGCATAGCGATAAAGTAAAGAAATTATATGGCGCTTGCATCTTATGCAATAAAGAGACAACCATAAGGCTTTTGCCAGTTGCTGATAACTTCAACAAAACATGATCATCTCATACAACAACTTATATCTCATCATGTCTTGACCATATCACATCACAACAAGCCCTGCAAAAACAAGCTAGACGTCCTCTACTTTGTTGTTGCAAGTTTTACGTGGCTGCTACGGGCTGAGCAAGAACCGTTCTTACCTACGCATCAAAAACCACAACACGGTATAGTGATTGCTTTTTGATCTTCAGAAAGAACCCTGTTCATTGAATTCGATTCAACTAAAGCTGGAGAAATAGACACCCACTAGCCACCTGTGTGCGAAGCACGTCGGTAGAACCAGTCTCGCGTAAGCATACGCGTAATGTCGGTCTGGGCCGCTTCATCCAACAATGCCGCTGAATCAAGAATCAACTAGTGACGGCAAGCAATATTTATATACCCACGCCCACAACTCCTTTGTGTTCTACTCATGCATATAACATCTACGCATAGACCTGGCTCGGATACCACTGCTGGGGAACACAGTAATTTCAAAAAAATTCATACGCACACGCAAGATCATGGTGATGGATAGCAACAAGAGGGGAGAGTGTCGTCCATGTACCCTCGTAGACCATAAGCGGAAGCGTTATGACAACGCGGTTGATGTAGTTGTACGTCTTCACGTCGACCGATCCTAGTACCGAACGTACGGCACCTTCGCGATCTACACACGTTTAGCTCGGTGACGTCCCATGAACTCACGATCCAGTAGATCTTCGAGGGAGAGTTCCATCAGCACGACGGTGTGATGACGGTGTTGATGAAGCTACCAACGCAGGGCTTCGCCTAAGCACCGCTACGATATGACCGAGGTGGATTATGGTGGAGGGGGCACCGCACACGGCTAAAAGATCAATTATCAACTTGTGTGTCCATGGGGTGCCCCCCTCCCCCATATATAAAGGAGTGGAGGAGGGGGAGGGTCGGCCCTCTACTATGGCGCGCCCTGGGGAGTCCTACTCCCACCGGGAGTAGGATTCCCCACTTCCATGTAGTAGGAGTAGGAGAGAAGGAAAGGGTAAAGAGAAGAGAAGGAAGGAGGGGGCGCAGCCCCTCCCCCTAGTCCAATTCGGACTAAGCCTTGGGGGGTGCACAGCCTCCTGTCTCTCTTTCCCCTAAAGCCCAATAAGGCCCATATACTCCCCGGCAAATTCCCGTAACTCTCCGGTACTCCGAAAAATACCCGAGTCACTCGGAACCTTTTCCGATGTCCGAATATAGTCGTCCAATATATCGATCTTTACGACTCGGCCATTTCGAGACTCCTCGTCATGTCCCCGATCTCATCCGGGACTCCGAACTACCTTCGATACATCAAAACACATAAACTAGTATTACCGATCGTCACTGAACGTTAAGCGTGCAGACCCTACGGGTTCGAGAACTATGTAGACATGACCGAGACACGTCTCCGGTCAATAACCAATAGCGGAACCTGGATGCTCATATTGGCTCCTACATATTCTACGAAGATCTTTATCGGTCAAACCACATAACAACATACGTTGTTCCCTTTGTCATCGATATGTTACTTGCCCGAGATTCGATCATCGGTATCATCATACCTAGTTCAATCTCATTATCGACAAGTCCCTTTACTCGTTCCATAATGCATCATCCCGTAACTAACTCATTAGTCACATTTCTTGCAAGACTTATAGTGATGTGCATTACCGAGAGGGCCCAGAGATACCTCTTCGATACACGGAGTGACAAATCGTAATCTCGATCTATGCCAACTCAACAAACACCATTGGAGACACATGTAGAGCATCTTTATAATCACCTAGTTACGTTGTGACGTTTGATAGCACACAAGGTGTTCCTCCGGTATTCGGGAGTTGCATAATCTCATAGTCAGAGGAACATGTATAAGTCATGAAGAAAGCAGTAGCAACAAACTAAACGATCATCGTGCTAAGCTAATGGAATGGGTCAAGCCAATCACATCATTCTCTAATGATGTGATCCCATTAATCAAATGACAACTCATGTCTATGGCTAGGAAACTTAACTATCTTTGATTCAACAAGCTAGTCAAGTAGAGGCATACTAGTGACACTATGTTTGTCTATGTATTCACACATGTACTAAGTTTCCGGTTAATACAATTCTAGCATGAATAATAAACATTTATCATGATATAAGGAAATAAATAATAACTTTATTATTGCCTCTAGGACATATTTCCTTCAGCCTCCTCGAGTCTCTCCAACCTTGCCCATGAGTTGCTGGTGGGGCCCCCGTCCGATTCCCCTGCTTGCCCCTGAAGGCAATATGCCCTGGAGGCAATAATAAAGTTGTTATTTATATTTCCTTTTATCATGATAAATGTTTATTATTCATGCTGGAATTGTATTAACCGGAAACTTAGTACATGTGTGAATACATAGACAAACAGAGTGTCCCTAGTATGCCTCTACTTAACTAGCTCGTTAATCAAAGATGGTTAAGTTTCCTAACCATAGACATGTGTTGTAATTTGATGAACGGGATCACATCATTAGAGAATGATGTGATGGACAAGACCCATCCGTTAGCTTAGCATAATGATCGTTTAGTTTTATTGCTATTACTTTCTTCATGACTTATACATGTTCCTCTGACTATGAGATTATGCAACTCCCGAATACCGGAGGAACACCTTGTGTGCTATCAAACGTCACAACGTAACTAGGTGATTATAAAGATGCTCTACAGGTGTCTCTGATGGTGTTTGTTGAGTTGGCATAGATCGAGATTACGATTTGTCACTCCGTGTATCGGAGTGGTATCTCTGGGCCCTCTCGATAATGCACATCACTATAAGCCTTGCAAGCAATGTGACTAATGAGTTAGTTACAGGATGATTCATTATGGAACGAGTAAAGAGACTTGTCGGTAACGAGATTGAACTAGGTATGATGATACCGATGATCGAATCTCGGGCAAGTAACATACCGATGACAGAGGGAACAACGTATGTTGTTATGCAGTTTGACCGATAAAGATCTTCGTAGAATATGTAGGAGCTAATATGAGCATCTAGGTTCCGCTATCGTTTATTGACCGGAGATGTGTCTCGGTCATGTCTACATAGTCCTTGAACCCATAGGGTCTGCGTGCTTAACGTTCGATGTCGATTTGTATTATGAGTTATGTGATTTGCTGACCAAAGTTTGTTCGGAGTACCGGATGAGATCACAGACATGATGAGGAGTCTTGAAATGGTTGAGAGGTAAAGATTGATATATTGAAAGGTTATATTCGGACACCGGAATGGTTCCGAAGTGTTTCAGGTATTTTCCGAAGTACCGGGAGGTTACCGGAACCCCCCGGGAGAGTAATGGACCTTAATGGGCTTTAGGGGAAAGGAGAGAAGGGCCTCAAGGGGTGGCCGCGCCCCCCATGGGCTGGTCCGAATTGGACTAGGAGGGGTGGCGCCCCCCTCTTTCCTTCTCCCCTCTTCTCCCTTCCTTCCTTCTCCTAGTTGGAATAGGAAAGGGGGGGCCGAATCCTACTTGGACTGGGAGTCCAAGTAGGACTCCCCCCTTGGCGCACCTCCTCTTCCCCCCTCCTTTATATACGTGGGAAGGGGGCACCCCAAAGGCACACTAAGTCTTCTCTTAGCCCTGTGCGGTGCCCCCCTCCACAGTTACACACATCGGTCATATCGTTGTAGTGCTTAGGCGAAGCCCCGCGCCGGTAACTTCATCATCACCATCAACACGTCGTCGTGCTGACGAAACTCTCCCTCGTCCTCAACTGGATCAAGAGCTCGAGGGACGTCATCAAGCCGAACTTGTGCTGAACACGGAGGTGCCATACGTTCGGTGCTTGGATCGGTTGAATCACGAAGACGTTAGACTACATCAACCGTGTTACTAAACGATTCCGCTTTCGGTCTACAAGGGTACATGGACACACTCTCCCCTCTCATTGCTATGCATCACCTAGAGAGATCTTGGGTGATCGTAGGATTTTTTTTTGAATACTGTGTTCCCCAATAGTGGCATCCGAGCCAGGTCTATACGTAGATGTTATATGCACAAGTAGAACACAATGAGTTGTGGGCGATAATAGTCATACTGCTTACCAGCAACGTCTTACTTTGATTCGACGATATTGTTGGATGGAGCGGCCTGGACTGACATTACATGACCATGTTCATGATACTGGTTCTACCGACGTGCTTTGCACACAGGTGGTTGGCGGGTGTTTGTTTCTCCAACTTTAGTTGAATCGAGTTTGACTACGCCCAATCCTTGTTGAAGGTTAAAACAGCACACTTGACAAAAAATCATTGTGGTTTTGATGCGTAGGTAAGAACAGTTCTTGCTAGAAGCCCGTAGCAGCCACGTAAAACTTGCAACAACAAAGTAGAGGTTGTCTAACTTTTTTTGCAGGGCATGTTGTGATATGATATGGTCAAGACGTGATGAGATATAAATTGTTGTATGAGATGATCATGTTTTGTAGAAGTTATCGGCAACTGGCAGGAGCCTTATGGTTGTCGCTTTATTGTATGAAACGCAATCGCCATGTAATTGCTTTACTTTATCACGAAGCGGTAGTGATAGTCATAGAAGCAATAATTGGCGAGACGACAATGATGCTACGATGGAGATCAAGGTGTCAAGCGGGTGACGATGGTGATCATGATGATGCTTTAGAGATGGAGATCAAAGGCACAAGATGATGATGGCCATATCATATCACTTTTTTTGATTGCATGTGATGTTTATCCTTTATGAATCTTATTTTGCTTAGTACGACAGTAGCATTATAAGATGATCCCTCACTAAATTTCAAGGTACAAGTGTTCTCTCTGAGTATGCACCATTGCTACAGTTCGTCATGCCGAGACACCACGTGATGATCGGGTGTGATAAGCTCTACGTTCACATACAACGGGTGCAAGGAAGTTTTGCATGTGCAGAATACTCGGGTTATACTTGACGAGCCTAGCATATGCAGACATGGCCTCGGAACACAGAGACCAAAAGGTCGAACGTGAATCATATAGTAGATATGATCAACATAGTGATGTTCACCATTGAAAGCTACTCCATCTCACGTGATGATTGGACATGGTTTAGTTGATATGGATCACGTGATCATTTAGATGGCTAGAGGGATGTCTATCTAAGTGGGAGTTCTTAAGTAATATGATTAATTAAACTTTAATTTGTCACGAACTTAGTTCCTGATAGTATTTTGCATATCTATGTTGTCGTAGATCAATGGCCCGTGCTACTGTTCCCTTGAATTTTAATTCGTTTAGAGAAATCTAAGTTGAAAGATGATGGTAGAAATTACACGGATTGGTTCCATAACTTGAGGATTATCCTCATTGCTGCACAGAAGAATTACGTCCTGGAAGCACCGCTAGGTGCAAAACCCACTGCAGGAGCAACTCCAGATGTTATGAACGTCTGGCAGAGCAAAGCTGATGACTACTCGATAGTTCAGTGTGCCATGCTTTACGGCTTAGAATCGGGACTTCAAAGACGTTTTGAACGTCATGGAGCATATGAGATGTTCCAGGAGTTGAAGTTAATATTTCAAGCAAATGCCCGAATTGAGAGATATGAAGTCTCCAATAAGTTCTATAACTTCAAGATGGAGGAGAATAGTTATGTCACTGAACATACACTCAGAATGTCTGGGTACCACAATCACTTGACTCAACTGGGAGTTAATCTTCCTGATGATAGTGTCATTGACAGAGTTCTTCAATCACTGCCACCAAGCTACAAAAGCTTCGTGATGAACTATAATATGCAAGGGATGAATAAAACAATTCCCGAGCTCTTCGCAATGCTAAAGGCTGTGGAGGTAGAAATCAAGAAGGAGCATCAAGTGTTGATGGTTAACAAGACCACCAGTTTCAAGAAAAAGGGCAAAGGGAAGAAGGGGAACTTTAGGAAGAATGGCAAGCAAGTTGCTGCTCAAGTGAAGAAGCCCAAGTCTGGACCTAAGCCTGAGACTGAGTGCTTCTACTGCAAAGGGACTGGTCACTGGAAGCGGAACTGCCCCAAGTATTTGACGGATAAGAAGGATGGCAAAGTGAAAGGTATATTTGATATACATGTTATTGATGTGTACCTTACTAATGCTCGTAGTAGCGCCTGGGTATTTGATACTGGTTCTGTTGCTCATATTTGTAACTTGAAACAGGGGCTACAAATTAAACGAAGATTGGCTAAGGACGAGGTGACGATGCACGTGGGAAATGGTTCCAAAGTCGATGTGATCGCCGTCGGCACACTACCTCTACATCTACCTTCGGGATTAGTTTTAGACCTGAATAATTGTTATTTGGTGCGAGCATTAAGCATGAACATTATATCTGAATCTTGTTTGTTGCGAGACGGTTATCCATTTAAATCAGAGAACAATGGTTGTTCTATTTATATGAGTAATATCTTTTATGGTCATGCACCCTTGATGAGTGGTCTATTTTTGTTGAATCTCGATAGTAGCGATACACATATTCATAATATTGAAGCCAAAAGATACAAGTTTAATAATGATAGTGCAACTTATTTGTGGCACTGCCGTTTAGGTCATATTGGTGTAAAGCGCATGAAGAAACTCCAGACTGATGGGCTTTTGGAATCACTTGATTATGAATCACTTGATGCTTGCGAACCATGCCTCATGGGCAAGATGACTAAAACTCCATTCTTTGGAACAATGGAGCGAGCAACTGACTTATTGGAAATAATACATACTGATGTATGCAGTCTGATGAGTGTTGAGGCTCACGGTGGGTATCATTATTTTCTGACCTTCACAGATGATTTGAGCAGGTACGAGTATATCTACTTGAAGAAACATAAATCTGAAACATTTGAAAAGTTCAAAGAATTTCAGAGTGAAGTGGAAAATCATCGTAACAAGAAAATAAAGTTTCTACGCTCTGATCGTGGAGGTGAATATTTGAGTTATGAGTTTGGTCTTCATTTGAAACAATGTGGAATAGTTTCACAACTCACGCCACCTGGAACACCACAACGTGATGGTGTGTCATACGCCTCCATTGTATCTATAATTTTTGATTGTTCCATGCCAATATTCTACAACTTTTACATACTTTTGGCAACTTTTTATATACTATTTTTGGGACTAACATATTGATCCAGTGCCCAATGTCAGTTCCTATTTGTTGCATGTTTTTTGTTTCGCAGAAAATCCATATCAAACGGAGTCCAAACGGGATAAAAACTTACGGAGATTTTTTTGGAATATATGTGAATTTTGGGAAGTGGAATCAATGTGAGACGATGCCCGAGGGGCCCACGAGGGTGAGGGGCGCGCCCCAGTGGTTAGGGCGTGCCCTGGGTCCTCGTGGCCACTCCATAAGGCGGTTGGTGCCCTTCTTTCGCTGCAAGAAAGCCAATATCTGGATAAAAATCGTGTCAAAATTTCATCCCAATCGGAGTTACGGATCTCCGGGAATTTAAGAAACGGTGAAAGGGTAGAATCAGGGAGCGCAGAAACAGAAGGAAACAGAGAAAGAGATCCAATCTCGGAGGGGCTCTCGCCCCTCCGCCGCCATGGAGGCCATGGACCAGAGGGAAAACCCTTCTCCCATCTAGGGGGAAGGTCAAGGAAGAATAATAAGAAGGGTGGCTCTCTCCCCCTCTCTCTCGGTGGCGCCGGAACACCACCGGGGCAATCATCGCGACAACGATCTACACCAACAACTTCACCACCATCATCACCAACTCTTCCCCCCCCCCCTCTATGCAGCGGTGTAACCCCTCTTTTACCCGCTATAATCTCTACTTAAACATGGTGCTCAACGCTATATATTATTTCCCAATGATGTATGGCTATCTTATGATGTTTGAGTAGATCCGTTTTGTCCTATGGGTTAATTGGTGATCGTGATTGGTTTGAGTTGCATGTTTTATTATTGGTGATGTCCTATGGTGCTCTCCGTGTCGTGCAAGCATGAGGGATCCCCGCTGTAGGGTTTGCAATATGTTCATGATTTGCTTATGGTGGGTGGCATGAGTGACAGAAGCACAGAGCCGAGTAAGTAGGTTATTTGCGTATGGGAGTAAAGAGGACTTGATGCCTTTTGATGCTATGGTTGGGTTTTACCTTAATGATCTTTAGTAGTTGCGGATGCTTTCTAGAGTTCCAATCATAAGTGCATATGATCCAAGAAGAGAAAGTATGTTAGCTTATGCCTCTCCCTCAAATAAAATTACAATAATGACTACCAGTCTAGTTATCGGTTGTCCAGGGACAAATAACTTTCTCGTGAAAAAAAGCTCTCTACTGAAACTAATTTAGTTGTGTCTTTATATAAACAGCCCCTAGCTTTTATTTACATGCTCTTTATTATGTTGCAAACCTAGCCTACAACACCTACAAAGTACTTCTAGTTTCATACTTGTTCTAGGTAAGGCGAACGTTAAGCATGCGTAGAGTTGTATCGGTGGTCGATAGAACTTGAGGGAATATTTGTTCTACCTTTAGCTCCTCGTTGGGTTCGACACTCTTACTTATCGAAAGAGGCTACAATTGATCCCCTATACTTGTGGGTTATCAAGACCTTTTTCTAGTGCCGTTGCCGGGGAGCAATAGCGTGGGGTGAATATTCTCATGTGTGCTTGTTTGCTTTATCACTAAGTGGATTTTATTTGTTGTTCTAAGTTTTTCTCTATCTTTAGTTATGGATATGGAACACGAAATACCAAAAAAAATTAGGTTTACTTGCTACTCATGGATATGGGGAACCTCCTAAAGCCCTCGATGCTCATTATGTGAAAGATATTATGCACTACTTTAATAATCCTAAGAAAACCCCATTCAATTATGTAATGGGAGACATGTTGGATCAACGTGAATACTTTAGGGATTATCGCTTGACTCAAAAAGGGAAACTATTATGGGATCAAATTTATATGTTGCATTGGTATGCTCGGCAACTATGCTTGAGATAAGATTATACTTGTTGCTCTAGGATGAAGGCTCCACACCTCCCCTTTTCATGCAAATTTAATGATAATGAAACCTTAGCTTCTTATGCTAATGGTATATATGATTACTATGATGTGGAACGAATAGAAGAATTTGTTGCTTTTAAGGGTGCTTGTGAAATTAAATCTTTGTTTAAGGAGTTTGAAGATTTTGATGATTCTGTTTATAGACCTGAAAATTTAGCTATCCTTAAATATTGCTATGAGAATTATAAATACAATTATGATATTGATGAATTTATTGAGAAAGTCTCCGCTGTCTGAGAAGAGACTAATATTTTGCAGGAGTCTATGGAAGAAGAAATTGATGAAACTGTGAGCTTGTTGGATGAAAAAGATGATGAGGAGAGCGAAGAACAAAAGGAGGAAGATCATATTAGCTACCCGTTCCCACCTTCTAATGAGAGTAACTCTCCAACTCATACATTATTTAATGTCCCTTCATTCTTGCGAAGGATGAATGCCATGATAATTGCTATGATCCCGTTGATTCGTTTGAAATATTCCTTTTTGATGAACTTGATGATTGCTATTCTTGTGGCCAAGATGCCAATATGAATTATGCTTATGGAGATGAACTTGCTATTGTTCCTTATGTTAAACATGAAATTGTTGCTATTGCACCCACACATGATAGTCCTATTATCTTTTTGAATTCTCCAAACTACACTATATCGGAGAAGTTTGCACTTATTAAGGATTATATTGATGGGTGGACTTTCACCGTTGCACATGATAATTTTGATGAATATAATATGCATGTGCTTGCTTCTCCTACTTGCAATTATTATGAGAGAGGAACTACATCTCTACCTCTCTATGTTTCCAACACGATAAAATTGCAAGAAACTTCTTATGATATGCATTGGCCTTTACTTGATGTGCATGAATTGTTCTTGTATGACATGCCGATGCATCGGAAGAGAGTTAGACTTCGTCATTGATTTATATATGTTTCTTTGTGCTCACTACTAAATTCCAAATCATTGCTAATTCAAATTGGCTTTGATATACCTTGGGATCCGGGTGGATTCATGACTTGAGCACCTTATGCCTAGCATAATGGCTTTAAAGAAAGCGCTGCCAGGGAGACAACCCAGAAGTTTTAGAGAGTCATTTATTTCTGTTGAGTGCTTTTATAGAGTTTAAAAACAAAAAAATTAAGAGGGGAACCCAAAACTTTTCAAAAAGGAAAGTGAAAGTGAGAGAGACAAGCATTGTTGAAGTGAGGGAGCTCCTTGAACTTTGTTCATGCTCACGGAAACTTTGTGAATCTTGATTACAGAAACTTTTCAACAAAAGTAATTACCCCCTTGTACATTTCCATTGTATTATAAAAGTAACGTGCCAAGATTTGCCTTTAGGATGTTTACATTGCCTGTTAGTTTGTGCGGTGCAAAACAGAAACTTTGGCTGTAGTGTGTGATTTTACATTTTTTACTGGAACATCAAACGGTTCTGAAACTTTTTGCACTGTCTTTCTATATACAAATTGTTTATTTTTCCTAATTTTTTTAAAAAAAATGGATTAGAAGAAGTATGGTGAATGTTCAGATTACTACAGACTGTCCTGTTTAAGACAGATTCTGTTTTTGATGCATTGTTTGCTTGTTTTGATGAAACTATCGATTTCTATCAGTGGATTAAGCCATGGAAAAGTTATATACAGTATATACAATGCAAAAACAGAATATGAACTGGGTTGCAATAGTACTTAGAGTAGTGATTTGCTTTATTATACTAATGTACCTTACCGAACTTTTTGTTGAGTTTTGTGTGGATGAAGTGATCAAGGATCGAGGAGGTCTCGATATGAAGAGAAGGAGGAGAGGCAAGAGCTCAAGATTGGGGATGACCAAGGCACCCCAAGTAAATATTCAAGGAGACTCAAGCGTCTAAGCTTGGGGATTCCCCGAAAGGCATCCCATCTTTCTTCTACAAGTATCGGTATGTTTTTGGTTTCATTTCGTTCATGTGATATGTGCAAATCTTGAGCGTCTTTTGCATTTAGTTTTCACTTTTCTTTGATGCACCATGCTGGTATGAGATAGTCCATGGTTGATTTATAGAATGCTCTTTGTGCTTCACTTATATCTTTTGAGTAGGGCTTTATAGAATGCTTCATGTGCTTCGCTTATATCATTTGAAGTTTGGATTGCTTGTTTCCCTACACATAGAAAACCGCCATTTGTAGAATGCTCTTTTGATTCACTTATATCTGTTAGAGCGTGGGCATATCTTTTGTAGAAATAATTAAACTCTCTTGCTTCACTTATATCTATTTAGAGAGATGACAGGAATTGGTCATTCACATGGTTAGTCATTAAATCCTACATAAAACTTGTAGATCACTGGATATCATATGTTTGATTCCTTGCAATAATTTTGGATATAAAGATGGTGATATTAGAGTCATGCTAGTGGGTAGTTATGGATTGTAGAAATACTTGTGTTGAAGTTTGTGATTCCCGTAGCATGCACGTATGGTGAACCGTTATGTAATGAAGTTGGAGCATGAGGTATTTATTGATTGTCTTCCTTATGAGTGGCGGTTGGGGACGAGCGATAGTCTTTTCCTACCAATCTACCCCCCTAGGAGCATGTGCGTAGTACTTTGTTTCGATGACTAATAGATTTTTGCAATAAGTATGTGAGTTCTTTATGACTAATGTTGAGTCCATGGATTATACACACTCTCACCCTTCCATCATTGCTAGCCTCTTCGGTACCGTGCATTGCCCTTTCTCAGCTTGAGAGTCGGTGCAAAATTTGCTGGTGCATCCAAACCCCGTGATATGATATGCTCTATCACACATAAGCCTCCTTATATCTTCCTCAAAACAGCCACCATACCTACCTATCATGGCATTTCCATAGCCCTTCCGAGATATATTGCCATGCAACTTCCATCATCATCATATACATGACTTGATCATTTATTGTCATATTTCTTTGCATGATTGTAAGATAGCTAGCATGATGTTTTCATGGCTTGTCCGTTTTTTTGATTTCATTGCCACGCTAGATTATTGCACATCTCAGTACACCACCGGAGGCATTCATATAGAGTCATATCTTTGTTCTAGTATCGAGTTGTAATATTGAGTTGTAAGTAAATAAAAGTGTGATGATCATCATTATTAGAACATTGTCCCATGTGAGGTTATCAAAATAAAAGTGGCCAAAGAAGCCAAAAGAGAGAGAGAGGCCAAAGAAGCCTACAAAAAAAGAAAAAAGAAAAAATGAGAGAAAAGAGAGAAGGGACAATGTTACTATCATTTTACCACACTTGTGCTTCAGAGTAGCACCATGTTCTTCATATAGAGAGTCTCTTGAGTTATCACTTCCATATACTAGTGGGAATTTTCATTATAGAACTTGGCTTGTATATTCCAACGATGAGCTTCCTCAAGTGCCCTAGGTCTTCATGAGCAAGCAAGTTGGATGCACACCCACTTAGTTTCCGTTTGAGCTTTCATACACTTATAGCTCTAGTGCATCTGTTGCATGGCAATCCCTACTCCTCGCATTGACATCAATTGATGGGCATCTCCATAGCCCGTTGATTAGCCGCGTCAATGTGAGACTTTCTCCCTTTTTGTCTTCCCCACACAACCTCCATCATCATATTCTATTCCACATATAGTGCTATGTCCATGGCTCACGCTCATGTATTGCGTGAAAGTTGAAAAGGTTTGAGAACATCAAAGGTATGAAACAATTGCTTGGCTTGTCATCGGGGTTGTGCATGATTTGAATATTTTGTGTGATGAAGATGGAGCATAGCCAGACCATATGATTTTGTAGGGATAACTTTCTTTGGCCATGTTATTTTGAAAAGACATGATTGCTTTATTAGTATGCTTGAAGTATTATTGTCTTAATGTCAAATGATAGACTATTGCTTTGAATCACTCGTGCCTTAATATTCATGCCAAGATTAGATTACATGATCAAGATTATGCTAGGTAGCATTCCACATCAAAAATTATCTTTTTTATCATTTACCTACTCGAGGACGAGCAGGAATTAAGCTTGGGGATGTTGACACGTCTCCGTCGTATCTATAATTTTTGATTGTTCCATGCCAATATTCTACAACTTTTACATACTTTTGACAACTTTTTATACTATTTTTAGGACTAACATATTGATCCAGCGCCCACTGTCAGTTCCTCTTTGTTGCATGTTTTTTGTTACGCAGAAAATCCATATCAAACGGAGTCCAAACAGATAAAAACTTATGGAGATTTTTTTGGAATATATGTGAATTTTGGGAAGTGGAATCAACACGAGACGATGCCCGAGGGGCCCACGAGGATGAGGGGCGTTCCCCATGGGTTAGGGCGCCCTGGGCCCTCGTGGCCACTCTCTAAGGCGGTCGGTGCCCTTCTTTCTCCGAAAGAAAGCCAATATCCGAATAAAAATTGTGCCAAAATTTCATCCTAATCGGAGTTATGGATCTCTGGGAATTTAAGAAACAGTGAAAGGGCGGAATCAGGGAGCGCAGAAACAGAGAGAGAGAGAGAGAGAGAGAGAGAGAGAGAGAGAGAGATCCAATCTTAGAGAGGCTCTTGCCCCTCCGACGCCATGGAGGCCATGGACCAAAAGGGAAATCATTCTCCCATCTAGGGGGATGGTCAAGGAAGAAGAAGAAGAAGAAGAAGAGGGGTGGCTCTCTCCCCCTCTCTCCCGGTGGCGTCGGAACACCGCCGGAGCCATCATCACGACAACGATCTACACCAAATACTTCACCGCCGTCATCACCAACTCTTCCCCCCTCTATGCAGCAGTGTAACCCCTCTTTTACCCGTTGTAATATCTACTTAAACATGGTGCTCAATGCTATATATTATTTCCCAATGATGTATGGCTATCCTATGATGTTTGAATAGATCCATTTTGTCCTATGGGTTAATTGATGATCGTGATTGGTTTGAGTTGCATGTTTTATTATTGCTGATGTCCTATGGCACTCTCCGTGTCGCGCAAGCATGAGGGATCCCCGCTGTAGGGTTTGCAATATGTTCATGATTTGCTTATGGTGGGTGGCGTGAGTGATAGAAGCACAAACCCGAGTAAGTAGGTTGTTTGCATACGGGAGTAAAGAGGACTTGATGCCTTATAATGCTATGGTTGGGTTTTACCTTAATGATCTTTAGTAGTTGTGGATGCTTGCTAAAGTTCCAATTATAAGTGCATATGATCCAAGAAGAGAAAGTATGTTAGCTTATGCCTCTCCCTCAAATAAAATTACAATAATGACTACCAGTCTAGTTATCGGTTGTCCAGGGACAAATAACTTTCTCGTGAAAAAAAGCTCTCTACTGAAACTAATTTAGTTGTGTCTTTATATAAACAGCCCCTAGCTTTTATTTACATGCTCTTTATTATCTTGCAAACCTATCCTACAACACCTACAAAGTACTTCTAGTTTCATACTTGTTCTAGGTAAGGCGAACGTTAAGCATGCGTAGAGTTGTATCGGTGGTCGATAGAACTTGAGGGAATATTTGTTCTACCTTTAGCTCCTCGTTGGGTTTGACACTCTTACTTATCGAAAGAGGCTACAATTGATCCCCTATACTTTTGGGTTATCAGTGTGTCCGAATGTCGTAACTGCACTTTATTAGATATGGTGCGATCTATGATGTCTCTTACTGATTTACCGCTATCGTTTTGGGGTTATGCTTTAGAGATGGCTGCATTCACGTTAAACAGGGCACCATCTAAATCCGTTGAGATGACACCGTATGAACCGTGGTTTGACAAGAAACCCAAGTTGTCGTTTCTTAAAGTTTGGGGTTGTGATGCTTATGTGAAAAAGCTTCAACCTGATAAGCTCGAACCCAAATCGGAGAAATGTGTCTTCATAGGATACCCAAAGGAGACAGTTGGGTACACCTTCTATCATAGATCCGAAGGCAAGATATTCGTTGCTAAAAATGGATCCTTTCTAGAGAAGGAGTTTCTCTCGAAAGAAGTGAGTGGAAGGAAAGTAGAACTTGATGAGGTAATTGTACCTTCTCCCTTATTGGAAAGTATTTCATCACAGAAATCAGTTCAGTGATTCCTACACCAATCAGTGAGGAAGCTAATGATGATGATCATGAAACTTCTGATCAAGTTACTACTAAACCTTGTAGGTCAACCAGAGTAAGGTCCGCACTAGAGTGGTATGGTAATCCTATTCTGGAGGTTAAGTTACTTGACCATGACGAACCTAGGAACTATGAGGAAGCGATGATGAGCCCAAATTCCACGAAATGGTTTGAGGCCAAGAAATCTGAGATGGGATCCATGTATGAGAACAAAGTATGGACTTTGGTTGACTTGTCCGATGATCGGTGATACGTCTCCAACATATCTATAATTTTTTATTGTTCCAAGCTATATTATATCCTGTTTTGGACATTATTGGGCTTTATTATACACTTTTATATTATTTTTGGGACTAACCTATTAACCGGAGGCCCAGCCCAGAATTGTTGTTTTTTGCCTATTTCAGAGTTTCGCAGAAAAAGAATATCAAACGGAGTCCAAACGTAATGAAACCTTCGGGAACGTGATTTTTGGAACAAACGTGATCCAGAGGACTCGGACCCTACGTCAAGACATCAACCAGGAAGGCACGAGGTAGGGGGGTGCGCCTACCCCCAGGCGCGCCCTCCACCCTCGTGGGGCCCACGTTGCTCCACCGACGTACTCCTTCCTCCTATATATACCTACATACCCCCAAACTACCAGAACGGAGCCAAAAACCTAATTCCACCGCTGCAACCTTCTGTACCCGTGAGATCCCATCTTGGGGCCTTTTTCGGAGCTCCGCCGGAGGGGGCATCGATCACGGAGGGCTTCTACATCAACACCATAGCCTCTCCGATGATGTGTGAGTAGTTTACCTCAGACCTTCGGGTCCATATTTATTAGCTAGATGGCTTCTTCTCTCTTTTTGGATCTCAATACAATGTTCTCCCCCTCTCTTGTGGAGATCTATTCGATGTAATCTTCTTTTGCGGTGTGTTTGTTGAGATTGATGAATTGTGGGTTTATGATCAAGTTTATCTATGAACAATATTTGAATATTCTCTGAATTATTTTATGTATGATTGGTTATCTTTGCAAGTCTCTTCGAATTATCAGTTTGGTTTGGCCTACTAGATTAATCTTTCTTGCAATGGGAGAAGTGCTTAGCTTTGGGTTCAATCTTGCGCTGTCCTTTCCCAGTGACAGTAGGGGCAACAAGGCACGAATTGTATTGTTGCCATCGAGGATAACAAGATGGGGTTTATATCATATTGCATGAGTTTATCCCTCTACATCATGTCATCTTGCTTAAAGCATTACTCTGTTCTCTTGAACTTAATACTCTAGATGCATGCTGGATAGCGGTCGATGTGTGGACTAATAGTAGTACATTGCTACGTCTTGAGCTTGCGTTGGTTTTCCCCGAAGAGGAAGGGATGATGCAATAGAGTAGCGTAAGTATTTCCCTCAGTTTTTGAGAACCAAGGTATCAATCCAGTAGGAGGCCACGCTCAAGTCCCTCGTACCTGCACAAAACGATAGCTACTCGCAACCAACGCGATTAGGGGTTGTCAATCCCTTCACGGTCACTTACGAGAGTGAGATCTGATAGATATAATATTTTTGGTATTTTTGGTATAAAGATGCAAAGTAAAAAAGTAAAGGCAAAGTAAAAGGCAAAACAAGATTAAAGTGATGGAGATTGATATGATGAGAATAGACCCGGGGGCCATAGGTTTCACTAGTGGCTTCTCTCAAGAGCATAAGTATTCTACGGTGGGTGAACAAATTACTGTTGAGCAATTGACAGAATTGAGCATAGTTATGAGAATATCTAGGCATGATCATGTATATAGGCATCATGTCCGTGACAAGTAGACCGAAACGATTCTGCATCTACTACTATTACTCCACTCATCGACCGCTATCCAGCATGCATCTAGAGTATTAAGTTAAAAACAAAGTAACGCCTTAAGCAAGATGACACGATGTAGAGAGATAAATTCATGCAATATGAAATAAAACCCATCTTGTTATCCTCGATGGCAACGATGCAATACGTGCCTTGTTGCCCCTTCTGTCACTGGGAAAGGACACCGCAAGATCGAACCCAAAGCTAAGCACTTCTCCCATGGCAAGAACTACCAATCTAGTTGGCCAAACCAAATGGATAATTTGAAGAGACTTGCAAAGATAACCAATCATACATAAAAGAATTCAGAGAAGATTCAAATATTATTCATAGATAGACTTGATCATAAACCCACAATTCATCGGTCTCAACAAACACACCGCAAAAAGAAGATTACATCGAATAGATCTCCACAAGAGAGGGGGAGAACTTTGTATTAAGATCCAAAAAGAGAGAAGAAGCCATCTAGCTACTAACTATGGACCCGAAGGTCTGAGGTAAACTACTCACACTTCATCGGAGAGGCTATGATGATGTAGAAGCCCTCCGTGATGACGGCCCTCTCCGGCGGAGCTCCGGAACAGGCCCCGAGATGGGATCTCGTGGATACAGAAAGTTGCGGCGGTGGAATTAGGTTTTTGGCTTTGTATCTGTTCGTTTGGGGGTACGTAGGTATATATAGGAGGAAGGAGTACGTCGGTGGAGCTCCGAGGGGCCCACGAGGTAGGGGGCACGGCCTAGGGGGGCTCCCCCCACCCTCGTGACCGCCTCTTTGACTCCTTGGAGTAGGGTCCAAGTCTCATGGATCACGTTCGGTGAGAAAATCACGTTCCCGAAGGTTTTATTCCGTTTGGACTCCGTTTGATATGTCGTTTCTTCAAAACACTGAAATAGGCAAAAAAGAGCAATTCTGGGCTGGGCCTCCGGTTAAAAGGTTAGTCCCAAAAATAATATAGAAGTGGAAAATAAAGCCCAATATAGTCCAAAACAGTAGATAATATAGCATGGAGCAATCAAAAATTATAGATACGTTGGAGACGTATCAGGCATCCCCAAGCTTAATTCCTGCTCGTCCTCGAGTAGGTAAATGATAAAAAGAGAATTTTTGATGCAGAGTGCTACTTGTCATAATTTCAATGCAAATCTTCTTAATTGTGATATGAATATTCAGATTCGAAAGATTCAAGACAAAAGTTTATATTGACATAAAAATAATAATACTTCAAGCATACTAACAAAGCAATTATGTCTTCTCAAAATAACATGGCCAAAGAAAGTTATCCCTACAAAATCATATAGTCTGGCTATGCTCTATATTCACCACACAAAGTATTTAAATCATGCACAACCCCGATGACAAGCCAAGCAATTGTTTCATACTCTAACTTTTTCAAAAAAAATCAATCTTCACGCAATACATGAGCATGAGCCATGGATATAGCACTATAGGTGGAATAGAATGGTGGTTGTGGAGAAGACAAAAAGGAGGGGAAGATAGTCTCACATCAACTGGGCGTATCAACGGGCTATGGAGATGCCCATCAATAGATATCAATGTGAGTGAGTAGGGATTGCCATGCAACGGATGCACTAGAGCTATAAGTATATGAAAGCTCAAAAAGAAACTAAGTGGGTGTGCATCCAACTTGGTTGCTCATGAAGACCTAGGGCAATTTGAGGAAGCCCATCATTGGAATATACAAGCCAAGTTCTATAATGTAAAATTCCCACTAGTATATGAAAGTGATAACATGAGAGACTCTCTACTATGAAGATCATGGTGCTACTTTGAAGCACAAGTGTGGTAAAAGGATAGTAGCATTGCCCCTTTTTATTTATTTTCTCTTTTTTTGGGCCTTCTTTTTTTTCTTTGGACTTTCTCTTTTTTTGGGGACAATGCTCTATTAGATGATGATCATCACACTTTTATTTATTTACAACTCAATGATTACAACTCGATTCTAAAACAAAGTATGACTCCATATGGATGCCTCCGGTGGTGTACCGGGATATGCAATGAATCAAGAGTGACAAGTATGAAAAAATTATGAATGGTGGCTTTGCCACAAATACTATGTCAACTACATGATCATGCTAGGCAATATGACAATGATGAATGTGTCATGATGAACTAGATGGTGGAAAGTTGCATGGCAATATATCTCGGAATGGCTATGGAAATGCCATAATAGGTAGGTATGGTGGCTGTTTTGAGGAAGGTATATGGTAGGTGTATGATACCAGCGAAAGGTGCGCGGTATTAGAGAGGCTAGCAAAGGTGGAAGGGTGAGAGTGCGTATGATCCATGGACTCAACATTAGTCATAAAGAACTCATATACTTATTGCAAAAATCTAGAAGTTATCAAAGCAAAGTATTACGCGCATGCTCCTAGGGGGATAGATTGGTAGGAAAAGACCATCGCTCGTCCCCGACCGCCACTCATAAGGAAGACAATCAATAAATAAATCATGCTCCGACTTCATCACATAACGGTTCACCATACGTGCATGCTACGGGAATCACAAACTTTAACACAAGTATTCTTTAAATTCACAACTACTCAACTAGCATGACTTTAATATTATCACCTCCATATCTCAAAACAATTATCATGCTTCAATCTTTTCTTAGTATTCAACACACTCAAAAGAAAGTTTCACAAATCTTGAATACCAAGCATATTATTATTAAGCAAGTTACCATGCTATTAAGGGACTCTCAAAATAATTTAAGTGAAGCATGAGAGATCAATAGTTTCTTTAAAATAAATCCACCATCGTGCTCTAAAAGATCTAAGTGAAGCACGTAGAGCAAAATTATAGCGCTCGAAAGATATAAGTGAAGCACATAGAGCAAAACTACTTAGCTCAAAAAGATATAAGTGAGGCACATAGAGCAAAACTACATAGCTCAAAATATATAAGTGAAGCACATAGAGTATTCTATCAAATTCTAATTCATGTATGGCTCTCTCAAAAGGTGTGTACAGCAAGGATGATTGTGGCATACTAAGACACAAAGACACAAATAATACAAGACGCTCCAAGCAAAACACATATCATGTTGGTGAATAAAAATATAGCTCCAAGTAAATTGCCGATGGAAGTGGACGAAAGAGGGGATGCCTTCCGGGGCATCCCCAAGCTTAGGCTCTTGCCACTCCTTGTTCCATAATCCATCAAAAGAATTCACCCAAAACTTGAAAACTTCACAACACAAAACTTAAAGTAGAAAACTCGTGAGCTCCGTTAGCGAAAGAAAACAAAAGACCACTTCAAGGTACTGTAATGAACTCAATATTTATTTATATTGGTGTTAAACCTACTGTATTACAACTTCTCTATGGATTATAAACTATTTTACTAACCATAGATTCATCAAAATAAGCAAACAACACACGAAAAACAGAATCTGTCAAAAACAGAACAGTCTGTAGTAATCTGTAGCTAGCGCAAGATCTGGAACCCCAAAAATTCTAAAATAAATTGCTGGACGTGAGTAATTTATCTATTAATCATCTGAAAAAATAATTAACTAAATATCACTCTTCAAATAAAAATGACAGCAGTTCTCGTGAGCGCTAAAGTTTCTGTTTTTTACAGCAAGTTCAACAAGACTTTCCCCAAGTCTTCCCAACGGTTCTACTTGGCACAAACACTAATTAAACACAAAAAACACAACCAAAACAGAGGATAAATAATTTATTTATTACTAAGCAGGAGAAAAAAGCAAGGAATAAAAATAAAATTGGGTTGCCTCCCAACAAGCGCTATAGCTTAACGCCCCTAGCTAGGCATAAAAGCGAGGATAGATCTAGGTATTGCCATCTTGATTCTTAATTCTTTTAGCGATGTTATGCTCGAATCCAGGAGGTTCCTTACGTTTCCCTTCATATTCAGAGATCTTGAGATCTAAAGAATCCAACCGCTTATTGCAAAGAGTAATCAACATATTCATGCGGTGAAGATTTATGCTAACGCTCTTAAGAGGTTCAAGAGATTTCTGTAAAATCTTAGTTACTTCGCAAATTTTCTCAAAAACTTGCGTTTTCTCTTGGGTATGATGGGGCCCCTTTTGTTGAGGTAAAGTTCCTACTATACCTTCTATAATTTCATGCGCGATACTGGGATCAATTTCAATAAAATTGCCTTTGGCAACACAATCCAAAAGTTGTCTATGAGGCATAAGCCCAACATAAAAGTTGCAAAGCAAAATTCTGAAATTTACTTCTAGGGTGCATTTATGATAAGATTCCATCATTCTAAACCAAGCATCCTTTAAGTTTTCTCCTTGCTTTTGTTTGAAGTGAAGGACTTCAAACTCAGGGGACAAAGGAGCAGAAAGAGGACTAGCCATGACGACAAGCAAACAAACTAGCACACGAGCAAACGAAAAGGCAAGCGAAAAGGAGAGGGAGGATAGAGAGAGAGAGGGCGAATAAAATGGCAAGGGTGAAGTGGGGGAGAGAAAAACGAGAGGCAAATGGCAAATAATGTAATGCAAGAGATAGGGATTGTGATGGGTACTTGGTATGTTGAATTTTTGCGTAGACTCCCCGGCAACGGCGCCAGAAATCCTTCTTGCTACGTCTTGAGCTTGCGTTGGTTTTCCCCGAAGAGGAAGGGATGATGCAGCAGAGTAGCGTAAGTATTTCCCTCAGTTTTTGAGAACCAAGGTATCAATCCAGTAGGAGGCCACGCTCAAGTCCCTCGTACCTGCACAAAACGATAGCTACTCGCAACCAATGCGATTAGGGGTTGTCAATCCCTTCACGGTCACTTACGAGAGTGAGATCTGATAGATATAATATTTTTGGTATAAAGCAAAGTAAAAAATTAAAGGCAAAGTAAAAAAGCAAAACAAGATTAAAGTGATGGAGATTGATATGATGAGAATAGACCCGGGGGCCATAGGTTTCACTAGTGGCTTCTCTCAAGAGCATAAGTATTCTACAGTGGGTGAACAAATTACTGTTGAGCAATTGACAGAATTGAGCATAGTTATGAGAATATCTAGGCATGATCATGTATATAGGCATCACGTCCGTGACAAGTAGACCGAAACGATTCTGCATCTACTACTATTACTCCACTCATCGACCGCTATCCAGCATGCATCTAGAGTATTAAGTTAAAAACAAAGTAACGCCTTAAGCAAGATGACATGATGTAGAGAGATAAATTCATGCAATATGAAATAAACCCCATCTTGTTATCCTCGATGGCAACGATGCAATACGTGCCTTGCTGCCCCTTCTGTCACTGGGAAAGGACACCGCAAGATCGAACCCAAAGCTAAGCACTTCTCCCATGGCAAGAACTACCAATCTAGTTGGCCAAACCAAATGGATAATTCGAAGAGACTTGGAAAAATAACCAATCATACATAAAAGGATTCAGAGAAGATTCAAATATTATTCATAGATAGACTTGATCATAAACCCACAATTCATCGGTCTCAACAAACACACCGCAAAAAGAAGATTACATCGAATAGATCTCCACAAGAGAGGGGGAGAACTTTGTATTGAGATCCAAAAAGAGAGAAGAAGCCATCTAGCTACTAACTATGGACCCGAAGGTCTGAGGTAAACTACTCACACTTCATCGGAGAGGCTATGATGATGTAGAAGCCCTCCGTGATGACGGCCCTCTCCAGCGGAGCTTCGGAACAGGCCCCAAGATGGGATCTCGTGGATACAGAAAGTTGCGGCGGTGGAATTAGGTTTTTGGCTCCGTATCTGTTCGTTTGGGGGTACGTAGGTATATATAGGAGGAAGGAGTACATCGGTGGAGCTCCGAGGGGCCCACGAGGCAGGGGGCGCGCCCTAGGGGGGTGATACATCTCCAACGTATCTATAATTTTTGATTGCTCCATGCTATATTATCTATTGTTTTGGGAAATATTGGGCTTTATTTTCCACTTTTATATTACTTTTGGGACTAAGCTATTAACCGGAGGCCCAGTCCAGATTTGTTGTTTTATGCCTATTTCAGTGTTTTGAAGAAAAGGAATATCAGACGGAGTCGAAACGGAACGAAATCAACTAGAGAAGTTATTTTTGGAAGGAAACACACCTGATAGACTTGGACTCCACGTCAGGAGATACGGGAGGAGCTCATGAGGGTGGGGGCGCCCCCCTGCCTCGTGGGCCCCCCGTAGCTCCTCCGACGTACCTCCAGCACCCATATATACCTATGTAACCTAAAACTTCGAGAACGCACAATAGATCGGGAGTTCTGCCGCCACAAGCCTCCGTAGCCACCGAAAACCAATCTAGACCCGTTCCGGCACCCTGCCGGAGGGGGCAATCCCTCTCCGGTGTCCATCTTCATCATCCCGGCGCTCTCCATGACGAGGAGGGAGTAGTTCTCCCTCGGGGCTGAGGGTATGTACCAGTAGCTATGTGTTTGATCTCTCTCTCTCTCTCGTGTTCTTGAGATGATACGATCTTGATGTATCGCGAGCTTTGATATTATAGTTGGATCTTATGTTTCTCCTCCCCCTCTTCTCTCTAGTAATGAATTGAGTTTCCCCTTTGAAGTAATCTTATCGGATTGAGTCTTTAAAGATTTGAGAACACTTGATGTATGTCTTGCCGTGGATATCTGTGGTGACAATGGGATACCACATGCCACTTGATGTATGTCTTGGTGACCAACTTGCGGGTTTCGTGACATTGGGAACCTATGCATAGGGGTTGGCGCACGTTTTCGTCGTGATTCTCCGGTAGGAACTTTGGGGCACTTTTGAGGTCCTTTGTGTTGGTTGAATAGATGAATCTGAGATTGTGTGATGCATATCGTATAATCATACCCACGGATACTTGAGGTGACATTGGAGTATCTAGGTGACATTAGGGTTTTTGTTGATTTGTGTCTTAAGGTGTTATTCTAGTACGAACTCTGGGGCTGTTTGTGACACTTATAGGAATAGCCCAACGGATTGATTGGAAAGAATAACTTTGAGGTGGTTTCGTACCCTACCATAATCTCTTCGTTCGTTCTTCGCTATTAGTGACTTTGGAATGACTCTTTGTTGCATGTTGAGGGATAGTTATGTGATACAATTATATTAGTATTGTTGAGGGAACTTACAGTAGCGAAAGTATGAACCCTAGGCCTTATTTCCACACATTGCAATACCGTTTACGCTCACTTTTATCACTTTCTACCTTGCTGTTTTTATAATTTCAGATTACAAATACCTTTATCTACCATCCATATACCATTTGTATCACCATCTCTTCGCCGAACTAGTGCACCTATACAATTTACCATTGTATTGGGTGTGTTGGGGACACAAGAGACTCTTTGTTACTTGGTTGCAGGGTTGCTTGAGAGAGACCATCTTCATCCTACGCCTCCTACGGATTGATAAACCTTAGGTAATCCACTTGAGGGAAATTTGCTACTGTCCTACAAACCTCTGCACTTGGAGGCCCAACAACGTCTACAAGAAGAAGGTTGTGTAGTAGACATCAAGCTCTTTTCTGGCGCCGTTGCCGGGGAGATTAGCACTTGAAGGTATATCTTTAGATCTTGCAATCGAGTCTTTTAGTTTCTTGTTTTATCACTAGTTTAGTTTATAAAAGAAAACTATAAAAAAATGGAATTGAGTTTGTCTCATACGCTTCACCTTTTTAATATCTTTCGTGAGTATGATGGAAAGGATAATTGTGCTCAAGTGCTAGAAGAAGAAATCTATAAAATGTTTGGCACTAAATATTTGAATGATGAGCATGATTGCAATGTTGTTAGTATGAATTCCTTGAATATCCGTGATGCTAATGATATGCAAATCCACAAGCTTGGGGAAGCTATGTTTGATGAAGATGATATTTTTTGTCCCCCAAGTTTTGATGTGCAAATTTATTATGATGAAAGCATGCCTACTATATATGATGATTATTGTGATGACACGTATGCTTTAAAGAATAATAATAACAATGAACCTTGTCATCTCGATCTTAATTTTCAATCACATGATAGTTATTTTGTTGAGTTTGCTCCCACTATTATTCATGAGAAGAATTTTGCTTATGTGGAGAGTAGTAAATTTTCTATGCTTGTAGATCATGAAAAGAATGCTTTAGGTGCTGGTTATATTGTTGAATTCATTCATGATGCTACTGAAAATTATTATGAGGGAGGAACATATGCTTGTAGGAATTGCAATAATATCAAGTTTCCTCTCTATGTGCTTAAAATCTTGAAGTTATGCTTGTTTTGCCTACCTATGCTAGTTGATTATTGTTCTCATAAGTTGTTTGCTCACAAAATCCCTATTCATAGTAAGCATGTTAGACTTAAATGTGCTAGTCATATTCTTCATGATGCTCTCTTTATGTTTCAATTCTTATCCTTTATGTGAGCATCATTGAAATCATCATGCCTAGCTAGGGGCGTTAAACGATAGCGCTTGTTGGGAGGCAACCCAATTTTATTTTTGTTCCTTGATTTTTGTTCCTGTTTAGTAATAAATAATTCATCTAGCCTCTTCTTAGATGTGTTTTTATGCTTTTAATTAGTGTTTGTGCCAAGTAGAACCTTTGGGAAGACTTGGGGAAAGTCTTGTTGATCATGCTGTCAAAAATAGAAACTTTAGCGCTCACGAGAATTGCTGCCATTTTTATTTGAAGAGTGATATTTAGTTAATTCTTTTTGCAGATTATTAATAGATAAATTCCTCAGGTCCAGAAAATTATTTGAGAATTTTATGAGTTCCAGAATTATACGTTTGATTCAGATTACTGTAGACTGTTCTATTTTTGACAGATTCTGTTTTCATCGTGTTGTTTGCTTATTTTGATGAATCTATGAGTAGTATTGGAGAGTATGAACCATAGAGAAGTTGTAATACAGTATATATTACACCAATATAAATAAATAATGAGTTTATTACAGTACCTTGAAGTGGTGATTTACTTTCTTATACTAACGGAGCTTACGAGTTTTCTACTTTAAGTTTTGTGTTGTGAAGTTTTCAAGTTTTGGGTAAGGATTCGATGGACTATAGAATAAGGAGTGGAAAGAGCCTAAGCTTGGGGATGCCCAAGTCATCCCAAGGTAATATTCAAGGATATCCAAGAGCCTAAGCTTGGGGATGCCCCGGAAGGCATCCCCTCTTTCGTCTTCGTTCATCGGTAACTTTACTTGGAGCTATAATTTTATTTACCACATGATATGTGTTTTGCTTGGAGCGTCAATTTATTTTGTTAGGATTTGCTTGATGTTATTTAGAACAATGTTTTGCATCTTTTATTTCAATAAAAGTGGCATTGATAGCCTTTACTATGCCTATGTTACAAGTATACATGTTGCTGTTTGAAAACAGAAAGTTTACCGCTGTTGCAATAATTCCCTAGAAAATTCAGAATGTGATAAAATGTTGAAACCTTTTGCATATTAAGATCTGATAAATTTACTACAGTGGGAATTTTCTTTCATAATGTTTGGAGCTAGGGAAGTATGGATGTTGCTGCATTCTTTATAGACTGTCCTGTTTAGGCAGATTGCTGTTATGTTTGCATTGTTTGCATATCTTTGCTTCTTTAATGATTCTATTTGAGGATAGGACTATTAAATATGCAGAGGCATTTAGTATGCAATGTTTAATAATAATTTTAGTGATTTGCTACAGTAGAGTATCATAAGGTTTTGGCAATGGTTTATACTAACTTATCTCACGAGTCCTTGTTGAGTTTTGTGTGGATGAAGCTTTTGAGATTTAGGGAGACCGTGATATGAGAGGAATTAAGGAGACACAAAAGCTCAAGCTTGGGGATGCCCAAGGCACCCCAAGATAATATTTCAAGAAGTCTCAAGCATCTAAGCTTGGGGATGCCCCGGTTGGCATCCCACCTTTCTTCTTCAACAACTATCGGTTAGTTTCGGTTGATCCTAAGTTTTTGCTTCTTCACATGATGTTTGATATTCTTAGAATGTCATTTTATTTTGCTTTGCTTTCTGTTTGAATAGAATACCAAGATCTGAAATTATTAAATGTTAGAGAGTCTTCACATAGTTGCATAATTATTCGACTACTCATTGATCTTCACTTAAATCTTTCGGAGTAGTTTGTCATTTGCTCTAGTGCTTCACTTATATCTTTTAGAGCATGGTGGTAGTTTATTTTGAAGAAATAGATGAACTCTCATGCTTCACTTAGATTATTTTGAGAGTCTTAAATAGCATGGTAATTTGCTTAAAATCCTAATATGCTAGGTATTCAAGAATAATAAAATTCTCTTATGAGTGTGTTGAATACTATGAGAAGTTTGATACTTGATAATTGTTTTGAGATATGGAGATGGTGATATTAGAGTCATGCTAGTTGAGTAGTTGTGAATTTGAGAAATACTTGTGTTGAAGTTTGTGATTCCCGTAGCATGCACGTATGGTGAACCGTTATGTGATGAAGTCGGAGCATGATTTATTTATTGATTGTACTCCTTATGAGTGGCGGTCGGGGACGAGCGATGGTCTTTTCCTACCAATCTATCCCCCTAGGAGCATGCGCGTAGTACTTTGTTTCGATAACTAATAGATTTTTGCAATAAGTATGTGAGTTCTTTATGACTAATGTTGAGTCCATGGATTATACGCACTCTCACCCTTCCACCTTTGCTAGCCTCTCTAGTACCGCACAACTTTCGCCGGTACCATAAACCCACCATATACCTTCCTCAAAAAAGCCACCATACCTACCTATTATGGCATTTCCATAGCCATTCCGAGATATATTACCATGCAACTTTCCACCATTCCGTTCATCATGACACATTCATCATTGTCATATTGCTTAGCATGATCATGTAGTTGACATAGTATTTGTGGCAAAGCCACTATTCATAATTCTTTCATACTTGTCACTCTTGATTCATTGCATATCCCGGTACACCGCTGGAGGCATTCATATAGAGTCATACTTTGTTCTAGTATCGAGTTGTATCATTGAGTTGTAAATAAATAAAAGTGTGATGATCATCATTAATAGAGCATTGTCCCCAAAAAAGGCCAAATAAAAAAAGGAAAGAAAGGCCAAAAAAGGGAAAGGCCAAATAAAAAAAGGAAAATAAATAAAAAGGGGCAATGCTACTATCCTTTTACCACACTTGTGCTTCAAAGTAGCACCATGATCTTCATAGTAGAGAGTCTCTCATGTTATCTCTTTCATATACTAGTGGGAATTTTACATTATAGAACTTGGCTTGTATATTCCAATGATGGGCCTCCTCAAATGCCCCAGGTCTTTGTGAGCAAGCAAGTTGGATGCACACCCACTAGTTTCTTTTGTTGAGCTTTCATACATTTATAGCTCTAGTGCATCCGTTGCATGGCAATCCCTACTCACTCACATTGATATCCATTGATGGGCATCTCCATAGCCCATTGATACGCCTAGTTGATGTGAGACTATCTTCTCCTTTTTTGGCTTCTCCACAACCACCATTCTATTCCACCTATAGTGATATGTCCATGGCTCACGCTCATGTATTGAGTGAAGATTGAAAAAGTTTGAGAACATCAAAAGTATGAAACAATTGCTTGGCTTGTCATCGGGGTTGTGCATGATTTAAATATTTTGTGTGGTGAAGATAGAGCATAACCAGACTATATGATTTTGTAGGGATAGCTTTCTTTGGCCATGTTATTTTGAGAAGACATAATTGCTTAGTTAGTATGCTTGAAGTATTATCATTTTTATGTCAATATGAACTTTTGTCTTGAATCTTTCGGATCTGAATATTCATACCACAATTAAGAAGAATTACATTGAAATTATGCCAACTAGCATTCCACATCAAAAATTATCTTTTTATCATTTACCTACTCAAGGACGAGCAGGAATTAAGCTTGGGGATGCTTGATACGTCTCCAACGTATCTATAATTTTTGATTGCTCCATGCTATATTATCTACTGTTTTGGGCAATATTGGGCTTTATTTTCCACTTTATATTACTTTTGGGACTAACCTATTAACCGGAGGCCCAGCCCAGATTTGCTGTTTTATGCCTATTTCAGTGTTTTGAAGAAAAGGAATATCAGACGGAGTCGAAATGGAACGAAATCAACTGGAGAAGTTATTTTTGGAAGGAAACACACCTGATAGACTTGGACTCCACGTCAGGAGATACGGGAGGAGCTCACGAGGGTGGGGGGCGCGCCCCCTGCCTCGTGGGGTCCCCGTAGCTCCTCCGACGTACCTCCTGCACCCATATATACCTACGTAACCTAAAACTTCCAGAACGCACAATAGATCAGGAGTTCCGCTGCCAGAAGCCTCCGTAGCCACCGAAAACCAATCTAGACCCGTTCCGGCACCCTGCCGGAGGGGGCAATCCCTCTCCGGTGTCCATCTTCATCATCCCGGCGCTCTCCATGACGAGGAGGGAGTAGTTCTCCCTCGGGGCTGAGGGTATGTACCAATAGTTATGTGTTTGATCTCTCTCTCTCTCTCGTGTTCTTGAGATGATACGATCTTGATGTATCGCGAGCTTTGCTATTATAGTTGGATCTTATGTTTCTCCTACCCCTCTTCTCTCTTGTAATGAATTGAGTTTCCCCTTTGAAGTAACCTTATCGGATTGAGTCTTTAAAGATTTGAGAACACTTGATGTATGTCTTGCCGTGGATATCTGTGGTGACAATGGGATACCACGTGCCACTTGATGTATGTCTTGGTGACCAACTTGCGGGTTTCGTGACATTGGGAACCTATGCATAGGGGGTGGCGCACGTTTTCGTCGAGATTCTCTGGTAGGAACTTTGGGGCACTTTTGAGGTCCTTTGTGTTGGTTGAATAGATGAATCTGAGATTGTGTGATGCATATCGTATAATCATACCCACGGATACTTGAGGTGACATTAGGGTTTTGGTTGATTTGTGTCTTAAGGTGTTATTCTAGTACGAACTCTAGGGCTGTTTGTGACACTTATAGGAATAGCCCAACTGATTGATTGGAAAGAATAACTTTGAGGTGGTTTCATACCCTAGCATAATCTCTTCGTTCGTTCTCCGCTATTAGTGACTTTGGAATGACTCTTTGTTGCATGTTGAGGGATAGTTATGTGATCCAATTATATTAGTATTGTTGAGGGAACTTACACTAGCGAAAGTATGAACCCTGGGCCTTATTTCCACACATTGCAATACCGTTTACGCTCACTTTTATCACTTGCTACCTTGCTGTTTTTATAATTTCAGATGACAAATACCTTTATCTACTATCCATATACCACTTGTATCACCATCTCTTCGCCGAACTAGTGCACCTGTACAATTTACCATTGTATTGGGTGTGTTGGGGACACAAGAGACTCTTTGTTACTTGATTGCATGGTTGCTTGAGAGAGACCATCTTTATCCTACGCCTCCTACGGATTGATAAACCTTAGGTCATCCACCGGAGGGAAATTTGCTACTGTCCTACAAACCTCTGCACTTGGAGGCCCAACAACATCTACAAGAAGAAGGTTGTGTAGTAGACATTAGGGGGGCGCGCCCCCCACCCTCGTGACCGCCTCTTTGACTCCTTGGAGTAGGGTCCAAGTCTCCTGGATCACGTTCGGTGAGAAAATCACGTTCCCGAAGGTTTTATTCCGTTTGGACTTCGTTTGATATTCCGTTTCTTCAAAACACTGAAATAGGCAAAAAACAGCAATTCTGGGCTGGGCCTCCGGTTAATAGGCTACTCCCAAAAATAATATAAAAGTGGAAAATAAAGCCCAATATAGTCCAGAACAATAGATAATATAGCATGGAGCAATCAAAAATTATAGATACATTGGAGACGTATCATACATGCAGGCAGGAGTCGGTCTACTGATACGTCCATTTTGCATCATGCTTTTATATCGATATTTATTGCATTGTGGACTGTTATTTCACTTTATGTCACAATACTTATGGCTATTCTCTCTTATTTTACAAGGTTTACATAAGGAGGGAGAATGCCGACAGCTGGAATTCTAGGCTGGAAAAGGAGCAAATATTAGAGACCTATTCTGTGCAACTCCAAAAGTCCTGAAACTCCACAGAACATCTTAAAATAAATAAAGAAAAGTCCTCGCCAAAGATGAAGGCCAGGGGGCCCACACCCCGCTCATGAGGGTGGGGGCACCCCCCCTAGGGCACGCCCCCTACCTCGTGGGCCCCCTGGTGGCTCTCCAACGTCCATCTTCTCCTATATGAAGTCTTTCGATAAGAAAAAAATAAGGAGAAACTTTTCGGGACGAGACTCCGCCGCCACGAGGCGAAACCTTGGCGGATCCAATCTAGAGCTCCGGCGGAGCTGTTCTGCCGGGGATACTTCCCTCCGGGAGGGGGAAATCATCACCATCGTCATCACGAACGCTCCTCTCATTGGGAGAGGGCAATCTCCATCTCCATCTTCACCAGCACCATCTCATCTCCAAACCCTAGTTCATCTCTTGTATCCAATTCTTGTCTCAAAGTCCGGGATTGGTGCTAGTAGGTTGCTAGTAGTGTTGATTACTCCTTGTAGTTGATGCTAGTTGGTTTATTTGGTGGAAGATCATATGTTCAGATCCTATATGCATATTATTACCCCTCTGATTATGAACATGAATATGCTTTGTGAGTAATTACGTTTGTTCCTGAGGACAAGGGAGAAGTCTTGCTATTAGTAGTCATGTGAATTTGGTATTCGTTTGATATTTTGATAAGATGTATGTTGTCTAGCCTCTAGTGGTGTTATGTGAACGCCGACTACATAACACTTCATCATTATTTGGGCCTAGAGGAAGGCATTGGGAAGTAATAAGTAGATGATGGGTTGCTAGAGTGACAGAAGCTTAAACCCTAGTTTATGCGTTGCTTCGTAAGGGGCTGATTTGGATCCACATGTTTCATGCTATGGTTAGGTTTACCTTAATACTTTTGTTGTAGTTGTGGATGCTTGCAATAGAGGTTAATCATAAGTGGGATGCTTGTTCAAGTAAGAACAACACCCAAGCACCGGTCCACCCACATATCAAATTATCAAAGTATCAAACGCGAATCATATGAACGTGATGAAAACTAGCTTGACGATATTCCCATGTGTCCTCGGGAGCGCTTTTCCTATTATAAGAGTTTGTTCCGGCTTGTCCTTTGCTACAAAAGCATTGGGCCACCTTGCTGCACTTTATTTACTTTTGTTACTTGTTGCTCGTTACAATCTATCTTATCACAAAACTATCTGTTACCACTTATTTCAGTACTTGCAGAGAATACCTTGCTGAAAACCGCTTATCATTTCCTTCTGCTCCTCGTTGGGTTCGACACTCTTACTTATCAAAAGGACTACGATAGATCCCCTATACTTGTGGGTCATCAAGACTCTTTTCTGGCGCCGTTGCCGGGGAGTGTAGCGCCTTTGGTAGGTGGAATTTGGTAAGGAAAATTTTATATAGTGTGCTGAAATTTACTGTCACTTGTTACTATGGAAAGTAATTCTCTGAAGGGCTTGTTCGGGGTATCTTCACCCCATCCAGTAGAGCAAAGAGTTGCTCCTCAACCTACTGAACCTATTGAAAATGAAACTCCTTTTGAATTTCCTTTGGGTATGATGGAAAAACTGCTAGCTAACCCTTTTACAGGAGATGGAACAAAGCATCCTGATGAGCACTTAATATATGTGGATGAAGTTTGTGGATTATTTAAGCTTGCAGGTATACCCGATGATGTTGCTAAGAAGAAGGTCTTCCCTTTATCTTTGAAGGGAGACGCATTGATATGGTATAGGCTATGTGATGATATGAGATCATGGGACTATAAAAGATTGAAGTTGGAATTTCATCAAAAGTATTACCCTATGCATCTTGTTCGTTGTGATCACAATTATATATATAATTTCTGGCCTCGCGAAGGAGAAAGCATCGCTCAAGCTTGGGGGAGGCTTAAATCAATGTTATATTCATGCCCTAATCATGAGTTCTCAAGAGAAATGATCATTCAAAAATTTTATGCTCGGCTTTCTGAAAACAATCGCACCATGCTCGATACTTCTTGTGCTGGCTCTTTTATGATGAAGACTATTGAATTTAAATGGAATTTATTGGATAGAATTAAACGCAACTCTGAAGATTGGGACCTCGATGAAGGTAAGGAGTCAGGTATGACACCTAAGTTTGATTGTGTTAAATCTTTTATGGACACTGATATTTTCCGTAAGTTTAGCACTAAATATGGACTTGACTCTGAGATAGTAGTTTCTTTCTGTGAATCTTTTGCTACTTATGTTGATCTCCCTAAGGAGAAGTGGTTTAAATATCATCCTCCCATAGAAGTAAAAGTAGCTGCACCTATTAAAGTTGAAGAAAAGACTGTCACTTATAATGATCCTATTGTTCCTACTTCTTATGTTGAGAAACCACATTTCCCTGTTAGAATAAAGGATCATGCTAAAGCTTCAACTGTTGTTCGTAAAAGCAATATTAGAACTTATACATGTCCTGAGCAAGTTAAAGTAGAACCTAATATTGCTATTGTTAAAGATCTCTTGTCTGATAATATTGATGGGCATGTTATTCAGTTCGAAGGTGAAACTGCTAGAATTGCTAAACCTTGTGATAAAGATAAACATAGACCTGTGGTAGGCGTGCCTGTTATTTCTGTTAAAATAGGAGATCATTGTTATCATGGCTTATGTGATATGGGTGCTAGTGCTAGTGCAATACCTATTGACTTATACAAAGAGATTATGCATGACATTGCACCTGTTGAGTTAGAAGAAATTGATGTTACTATTAAACTTGCTAATAGAGATACTATTTCACCAATGGGAATTGTTAGAGATGTTGAAGTCTTGTGTGGGAAAACTAAATATCCTGCTGATTTTCTTTTTCTTGGTTCCCCACAAGATAGATTTTGTCCCATTATATTTGGTAGACCCTTCTTAAATACTGTTAATGCTACCATAGATTGCACAAAGAATGTTGTTACTGTTGGCTTTGATGATATGGTTCATGAGTTTAATTTCTCTAAATTTAGTAAACAACATCGTGAGGAAGAATTACCTAGTAAGGATGAAATTATTGGTCTTGCTTCTATTGCCGTACCTCCTAGTGATCTTTTAGAACACTATTTGCTAGATCATGAAAATGATATGTTCATGAATGAAAGAAGGGAAATAGATGAAGTATTCTTTAAACAGGAACCTATTCTGCAACACAATTTGCCTGTTGAAATTTTAGGGGATCCTCCTCCACCCAAGGGTGATCCCGTGTTTGAGCTTAAACCGTTGCCTGATAATCTTAAATATGCTTATCTTGATGAAAAGAAGATATATCCTGTTATTATTAGTGCTAAGCTTTCAGAGCATGAAGAAGAAAGATTATTGAAAACTCTGAGGAAGCATCATGCTGCTATTGGATATACTCTTGATGATCTTAAGGGCATTAGTCCCACTCTATGTCAACATAAAATAAATTTGGAAGCAGATGCCAAACCAGTTCGTGATCCTCAACGACGTCTGAATCCTAAAATGAAAGAAGTGGTAAGAAAAGAAATACTCAAGCTTCTGGAAGCGGGTATAATCTATCCCGTTGCTGATAGTCAGTGGGTAAGTCCCATCCATTGTGTCCCTAAGAAGGGAGGTATTACTGTTGTTCCTAATGATAAAGATGAATTGATTCCACAAAGAATTATCACAGGTTATAGGATGGTAATTGATTTCCGCAAATTAAATAAAGCTACTAAGAAAGATCATTACCCCTTACCTTTTATTGATCAAATGCTAGAAAGATTATGCAAACATACACACTATTGCTTTCTAGATGGTTATTCTGGTTTCTCTCAAATACCTGTGTCGGCTAGAGATCAATCAAAGACTACTTTTACATGCCATTTTGGTACTTTTGCTTATAGACGTATGCCTTTTGGTTCATGTAATGCACCTGCTACCTTTCAAAGATGCATGATGGCTATATTCTCTGACTTCTGTGAAAAGATTTGTAAGATTTTCATGGACGACTTTTCCATCTATGGTTCCTCTTTTGATGATTGCTTGAGCAATCTTGATCGAGTTTTGCAGAGATGTGAAGAAACTAATCTTGTCTTGAATGGGGAAAAGTGCCACTTTATGGTTAATGAAGGTATTGTCTTGGGGCATAAAGTTTCTGAAAGAGGTATTGAAGTTGATAAAGCCAAGGTCGATGCTATTGAAAAGATGCCATGTCCCAAGGACATCAAAGGTATAAGAAGTTTCCTTGGTCACGCCAGATTTTACAGGAGGTTCATTAAGGACTTCTCAAAAATTTCCCAGCCTCTGACTAATTTATTGCAAAAAGATATACCATTTGTCTTTGATGATGATTGTGTAGAAGCATTTGAAATACTTAAGAAAGCATTAGTCTCTGCACCTGTTGTTCAGCCACCTGATTGGAATTTACCCTTTGAAGTTATGTGTGATGCCAGTGATTATGCTGTAGGTGCTGTTCTAGGGCAAAGAGTTGATAAGAAATTAAATGTTATTCATTATGCTAGTAAGACTCTAGACAATGCTCAAAGAAATTATGCTACTACTGAAAAAGAGCTTTTAGCAGTTGTATTTGCTTGTGATAAGTTCAGATCTTACATTGTTGATTCTAAAGTAACTATTCAAACTGATCATGCTGCTATTAAATACCTTATGGAAAAGAAATATGCTAAACCTAGACTTATTAGATGGGTTCTCTTGCTACAAGAACTTGATTTGCATATTGTTGATAGAAAGGGAGCTGAGAACCCCGTTGCAGACAACTTGTCTAGGTTAGAAAATATCCTTGATGACCCACTACCTATTAATGATAGCTTTCCTGATGAACCATTTAATGTTATAAGTATTTCTCGTAGTACTCCATGGTATGCTGATTATGCTAATTATATTGTTGCTAAATTTATACCACCTAGCTTCACATACCAACAAAAGAAAAAGGTTTTCTATGATTTAAGACATTACTTTTGGGATGACCCACATCTTTATAAAGAAGGAGTAGATGGTGTTATTAGACGTTGTGTACCTGAGCATGAACAGGAACAGATCCTACGCAAGTGTCATTCTGAGGCTTATGGAGGACACCACGCTGGAGATAGAACTGCACATAAGGTATTGCAATCCGGTTTTTATTGGCCTACTATCTTCAAGGATGCCCGTAAGTTTGTCTTGTCTTGTGATGAATGTCAAAGAATTGGTAATATTAGTAGACGTCAAGAAATGCCTATGAATTATTCACTTGTTATTGAACCATTTGATGTTTGGGGCTTTGATTATATGGGACCTTTTCCTGCCTCTAATGGATACACACATATTTTAGTTGCTGTTGATTACGTTACTAGTGGGTAGAAGCTATTCCAACTAGTAGTGCTGATCATAACACTTCTATTAAAATGCTTAAGGAAGTTATTTTTCCGAGGTTTGGAGTCCCTAGATATTTAATGACTGATGGTGGTTCACACTTTATTCATGGTGCTTTCCGTAAAATGCTTGCTAAATATGATGTTAATCATAGAATTGCATCTCCTTATCACCCACAGTCTAGTGGTCAAGTAGAGTTGAGCAATAGAGAGCTCAAATTAATTTTGCAAAAGATTGTTAATAGGTCTAGAAAGAATTGGCCCAAGAAACTTGATGATGCATTATGGGCTTATAGAACCGCATACAAAAATCCTATGGGTATGTCTCCGTATAAAATGGTTTATGGAAAAGCATGTCACTTACCTCTCAAACTAGAACATAAGGCATATTGGGCTATTAAAGAGCTCAACTATGATTTCAAACTTGCCGGTGAAAAGAGGTTATTTGATATTAGCTCACTCGATGAATGGAGAACCCAAGCTTATGAAAATGCCAAGTTGTTTAAAGAAAAAGTTAAAAGATTGCATGACAAAATGATACAAAAGCGTGAGTTTAATGTAGGTGATTATGTATTGCTATACAACTCTCATTTAAGATTTTTTGCAGGGAAACTTCTCTCTAAATGGGAAGGCCCCTATGTTATCGAAGAGGTCTATCGTTCCGGTGCCATAAAAATCAACAACTTTGAAGGCACAAATCCGAAGGTGGTAAACAGTCAAAGAATTAAACATTATATCTTAGGTAATCCCATAAATGTTGAAACCAATATTATTGAAACCATAACCCCGGAGGAATACATAAGGGACACTTTTCGGAATGTTTCAGACCCCGAAAAGGAATAGGTATGTGGTACGGTAAGTAAACCGACTCCAAAACAATTTTTAAGGCAATATTTCTCCGTTTTGGAATATTTAGAAAAATAGAAAAATAAGTAGCATTCTGGGAAGGACACGAGGGCCCCACGAGAGTGGTGGGCACGCCCTACCCCCCTGGGCGCGCCCCCCTACCTCGTGAGCACCTCGTGTGCCTTCCGGACTCTGTTTTCTTGCACGATACGTATTTTGGTCGATAAAAATTCATTATATATTCTCCCGAAGGTTTTGACTCCCGTATCACGCAATTATTCTCTGTTCTTGTTTCGAGCTGTTTTTCTGACAGATCTAGATTATCATGACGTCCCCAAGTGCTTCCAAGGACAAGTTCTTTGAGAAGGTCATCAACCCTTACCTCGCGGAGGTGCTGCGACACCCTCAAGCCATTGAGATGCATGATGGGTTGTTGCACATCTGCGATGTTGAGGGACCAAAGGGAACCGGAAGCGTGGAGACGAGGCTCGAAGCAATGGAGCAACAAGTTTTCAAGTGCCAGGGGATGGTGGAGCGTGGAATCAACGCTAGCCACATGATGCTCGCGGAGTTCACTAACAACTACAAGCCGGATGCCAAGAACACCGAGGAGGCCATCTTCAAGCTATATGAGAAGATCGAGCATCTCCAAGCCCAAATCTATGACCTGCAAAACCAAAACTATGAGTATGAATATAGATTCAAAAGAATGAGTTTGGCTGCAGATTCGAGGATTCCGGAGACTCGATCATCCTTCTATGATGGTGAACCTATGCCTTGGAAGATGGATGACAAGCCTGCATCACCAACATCACCACCACCTTCTTCACCGACAAAGGAGATATAATCACATGGGTATGGGCACTCCCCTTGGCAACTGCCAAGCTTGGGGGAGGTGCCCCGGTATCGTATCACAATCACAACTCCTATCTTTACCGTTTTTCTTAGTTCGATCCTATTAGTAGTATCTTGATCTAGTAGAATAAAGTTTATGGCATGATCTAGTTTTGAGTTTTGCTTTATGATCTCTCTTTGTAATCGAGTCTGTGAGCTATACAATAAAGATTAGTGTTGAGTCAAGGGCTTAATTAGGTTGCCATGATCTTGGGTGAATAAAAGAAAAGAGAAAAATAATAAAAAGAAACAAAAAGTTCATATTGATCTTATTGAAGGTAATGACTTCACATAGAAAGAGTATGATGATTAAAAGTTGTTGGGAGTTGGCAGACATAGCTTTGGTCATTGTTGCAATTAATAGGAAGTAATAAGGAAAGAGAGGTTTTCACATATAGATATATTATCATTGACATCTTTTACGATTGGGAGCACTCATTAAAATATGACATGCTAAAGAGTTGATGTTGGACAAGGAAGACAACGTAATGAGTTATGTCTTTCTTATATCTGAGATAAAGTATGTTGTCATGGATCCTCTAACTTGTTGAGCTTGCCTTTCCCCCTCATGCTAGCCAAATTCTCAGCACCAAGTAGAAATACTACTTGTGCTTCCAAATACCCTTAAACCAGTTTTGCCATGAGAGTCCACCATATCTACCTATGGATTGAGTAAGATCCTTCAAGTAAGTTGTCATCGGTGCAAAGCAATAAAAATTGCTCTAAATATGTATGATTGATTGGTGTGGGAGAAATAAGCTTTATACGATCTTGTGATGTGGAAGTAATAAAAGCGACGGACTGCATAATAAAGGTTCATATCACAAGGGGCAATATAAAGTGACGTTCTTTCGCATTGAGATTTTATGCATCCAACCATAAAAGCGCATGGCAACCTCTGCTTCCCTCTACGAAGGGCCTATCCTTTATTATTATCTTCTACCTTATGCAAGAGTCATGGTGATCTTCACCTTTTCTTTTTTATTTTATCCTTTGGCAAGCTCAGCATGTTGTAAAGAACATGATATATATATCTAATTGGATGTAGGGGAGCATGAACCATTATTGTTGACATTACCCTTGAGGTAAAAGGTTGTGGGGCAAAACTATAAGCCCCTATCTTTCTCTGTGTCCGATTAAAACTCCGTAACCACAAGTATTGCATGAGTGTTAGCAATTATGGAGGACTAAATGATAGTTGAGTATGTGGACTTGCTTTTTAGCTCTGACATAGACTCTTTCCGATGTTATGATAAATTGCAATTGCTTCAATGACTGAGATTATAGTTTGTCGGAGCCCAATAAGGTTTATGATTTATACTTTTTCATTGAGAATAGATCATCACTTGAACATAGGTAACCATATGACAAAATCTATATATGTTACTGTTATGAGAATAATCATGATGCCTTCATGTCCGTATTTTATTTTTATCGACGCCTCTACCTCTAAACATGAGGACATATTTATTGTTATCGGCTTTTCTCTTGAGGACAAGCGAGGTCTAAGCTTGGGGGAGTTGATACGTCCATTTTGCATCATGCTTTTATATCGATATTTATTGCATTATGGACTGTTATTTCACTTTATGTCACAATACTTATGGCTATTCTCTCTTATTTTACAAGGTTTACATAAGGAGGGAGAATGCCGGCAGCTGGAATTCTGGGTTGGAAAAGGAGCAAATATTAGAGACCTATTGTGTGCAACTCCAAAAGTCCTGAAACTCCACGGAACATCTTAAAATAAATAAAGAAAAATCCTCGTCAAAGATGAAGGCCAGGGGGCCCACACCCTGTTCACGAGGGTGGGGCGCACCCCCCCCTAGGGCGCCCCCCTACCTCGTGGGCCCCCTGGTGGCTCTCCGACGTCCATCTTCTCCTATATGAAGTCTTTCGATGAGAAAAAAATAAGGAGAAACTTTTCGGGACGAGACTCCGCCGCCACGAGGCGGAACCATGGCGGATCCAATCTAGAGCTCCGGCAGAGCTGTTCTGCCAGGGATACTTCCCTCCGGGAGGGGGAAATCATCACCATCATCATCACCAACGCTCCTATCATCGGGAGAGGGCAATCTCCATCAACATCTTCACCAGCACCATCTCATCTCCAAACCCTAGTTCATCTCTTGTATCCAATTCTTGTCTCAAAGTCCGGGATTGGTGCTAGTAGGTTGCTAGTAGTGTTGATTACTCCTTGTAGTTGATGCTAGTTGGTTTATTTGGTGGAAGATCATATGTTCAGATCATATATGCATATTATTACCCCTCTGATTATGAACATGAATATGCTTTGTGAGTAATTACGTTTGTTCCTGAGGACAAGGGAGAATTCTTGCTATTAGTAGTCATGTGAATTTGGTATTCGTTTGATATTTTGATAAGATGTATGTTGTCTAGCCTCTAGTGGTGTTATGTGAACGTCGACTACATAACACTTCACCATTATTTGGGCCTAGAGGAAGGCATTGGGAAGTAATAAGTAGATGATGGGTTGCTAGAGTGACAGAAGCTTAAACCCTAGTTTATGCGTTGCTTCGTAAGGGGCTGATTTGGATCCACATGTTTCATGCTATGGTTAGGTTTACCTTAATACTTTTGTTGTAGTTGTGGATGCTTGCAATAGAGGTTAATCATAAGTGGGATGCTTGTTCAAGTAAGAACAGCACCCAAGCACCGGTCCACCCACATATCAAATTATCAAAGTATCGAACGCGAATCATATGAACGTGATGAAAACTAGCTTGACGATATTCCCATGTGTCCTCGGGAGCGCTTTTCCTATTATAAGAGTTTGTTCCGGCTTGTCCTTTGCTACAAAAGGATCGGGCCACCTTGCTGCACTTTATTTACTTTTGTTACTTGTTGCTCGTTACAATCTATCTTATCACAAAACTATCTGTTACCACTTATTTCAGTACTTGCAGAGAATACCTTGCTGAAAACCGCTTATCATTTCCTTATGCTCCTCGTTGGGTTCGACACTCTTACTTATCGAAAGGACTACGATAGATCCCCTGTACTTGTGGGTCATCATCTACTTGTCTCGGACATGATGCCTATATACATGATCATACCTAGATATTCTCATAACTATGCTCAATTCTGTCAATTGCTCAACAGTAATTTGTTCGCCCACCGTAATACTTATGCTCTCGAGAGAAGCCTCTAGTGAAACCTATGGCCCCCGGGTCTATTTTCCATCATATTAATCTTCCAATACTTAGTTATTTCCTTTTCCATTTATTTTACTTGCATCTTTATTTCTCTTTATCATAAAAATACCAAAAATATTATCTTATCATATCTATCAGATCTCACTCTCGTAGGTGACCGTGAAGGGATTGACAACCCCTTTATCGCATTGATTGCGAGGAGTTTATTTGTTTGTGTAGGTGCGAGGGACTCGTGCATGGCCTCCTACTGGATTGATACCTTAGTTCTCAAAAACTGAGGGAAATACTTACGCTGCTCTGCTGCATCACCCTTTCCTCTTCAAGGGAAAACCAACGCAGTGCTCAAGAGGTAGCAAGAAGGATTTCTGGCGCCGTTGCCGGGGAGTCTACGCAAATGTCAACATACAAAGTACCCATCACAAACCCTTATCTCCCGCATTACATTATTTGCCATTTGCCTCTCGTTTTCCTCTCCCCCACTTCACCCTTGTCGTTTTATTCGCCCTCTCTCTCTCCGTCCTCCCTCTCTTTCTCTATTCGCCTCTTTTTGCCCGTTTCTTGTTTGCTTGTGTGTTGGTTTGCTTGCTTGCCATTATGGCTAGTCTCCTATCTTCTCCATTGTCTCCCGAAAATGAAGTTCTTAATTTTAAGCAAAGGGAAGGAGAAAACCTAAAAGACGCTTGGTATAGAATTTGCAATGCTCAAAATAGATCTACCCGGAAGCAATCTACTTCTATTCTTCTTCGCAATTTTTATGTAGGTGCTATTCCTTGGCATAGATATGTCCTTGATACCATTACCGGAGGGAACTTCTTGGGTAGCCACACTTTTTATTCCTATAATGCTATGATAGATTTGTTTGGCTCACCCCCTCTTTTGGTTAATGGAACTATGTTAACTTTGGAGCATGTAATGCAAAAACTTGAAATTATTGAAAATAAAGTTGCTACTGTAGAGTTAATTGAAAATTTCGATAAAAAGATCCACAACCAAATTACTCAATATGGATCTAAAGTAGGAGTCACTTTGAAAAATATTAAGGAGAAGGAACCCATAGTTAATGAAAGAATAAATCATGATTCCACTAGAATCGATAAACTTGAGGGTATCATTACCAACTTGGGAACCGCTTTTTCTTCCATAAAGAATACCCCAAGTCCTCCAACTATAATTGCCAAGCTTATGTATGTTCCTAAAAATAAGGGTGAATCCTCTAGCAAAGAAACTGCGGATCTCAAATCTATAAGTATTCATCCTAATCTTTTTACTATCATTAAGGAACCATTTGCTACTAATGATTTTTTTGATTTTGTGCCTAGAAGTTTGATTACTGATAAAAGGAAAGAAACTCCTAAAGGTGATAGATGTCTCATTAAAGAATTACCAACTAAAGATACCGAGATCTATCTTTGCTTTCATGCCTAACTAGGGGCGTTAAACGATAGCGCTTGTTGGGAGGCAACCCAATTTTATTTTTATTCCTTGCTTTTTGCTCCTGTTTAGTAATAAATAATTTATCTATCTTCTGTTTTGGTTGTGTTTTTGCGTTTAATTAGTGTTTGTGTCAAGTAGAACCGTTGGGAAGACTTGGGGAAAGTCTTTTTAATCTTGCTGTAAAAAAACAGAAACTTTAGCGCTCACGAGAACTGCTGCCATTTTTATTTGGAAAGTTATATTTAGTTAATTATTTTTGCACATGATTAATAGATAAATTCCTCACGTCCAGAAATTTATTTTAGAATTTTTGGGGTTCCAGATCTTGCGTTAGCTACAGATTACTACAGACTGTTCTGTTTTTGACAGATTCTGTTTTTCGTGTGTTGTTTGCTTATTTTAATGAATCCATGGCTAGTAAAATACTTTATAAACCATATAGAAGTTGGAATACAGTAGGTTTAACACCAATATAAATAAATAATAAGTTCATTACAGTACCTTGAAGTGGTGTTTTGTTTTCTTTCGCTAACGGAGCTCACGAGATTTTCTACTTTAAGTTTTGTGTTGTGAAGTTTTCAAGTTTTGGGTAAAAGATTTGATGGATTATGAAACAAGGAGTGGCAATAGCCTAAGCTTGGGGATGCCCATGGAACCCCAAGATAATCTAAGGACACCTAAAAGCCAAAGCTTGGGGATGCCCCGGAAGGCATCCCCTCTTTCGTCTACTTCTATCGGTAACTTTACTTGGAGCTATATTTTTATTTACCACATGATATGTGTTTTGCTTGGAGCGTCTTGTATTATTTGAGTCTTTATTTTTTAGTTTTCCACAATCATCACTGCTGCACACACCTTTTTGAGAGAGACACTCATGATTCGGAAATTGTTAGAATACTCTATGTGCTTCACTTATATCTTTTGAGTTATATAGTTTTTTCTCTAGTGCTTCACTTATATCTTTTAGAGCACGTTGGTAGATTTGTTTTATAGAAACCATTGTTCTATCATGCTTCACTTAGATTATTTTGAGAGTCCTACAAAACAGCATGGTAATTCGCTTTAATTATGTTAGGCATTCAAGATTAATAATAAAATTTTCTTATGAGTGTGTTGAATACTATGAGAAGTTTGAAACTTGATAATTGTTTTGAGATATGGAGATGGTGATATTAGAGTCGTGATAGTTGAGTAGTTGTGAATTTGAGAAATGCTTGTGTTGAAGTTTGTGATTCACGTAGCATGCACGTATGGTGAACCGTTATGTTAAAAAGTCGGAGCATGATGTATTTATTGATTGTCCTCCTTATGAGTGGCGGTCGGGGACGAGCGATGGTCTTTTCCTACCAATCTATTCCCCTAGGAGCATGCGCGTAGTACATTGCTTCGATAACTAATAGATTTTTGCAATAAGTATGTGAGTTCTTTATGACTAATGTTGAGTCCATGGATTATACGCACTCTCACCCTTCCACCATTGCTAGCCTCTCTAATACCGCGCACCTTTCACCGGTATCATACACCCACCATATACCTTCCTCAAAACAGCCACCATACCTACCTATCATGGCATTTCCATAGCCATTCCGAGATATATTGCCATGCAACTTTCCACCATTCCGTTTACTATGACACGCTCCATCATTGTCATATTGCTTCGCATGATCATGTAGTTGACATTTTAGTTGTGGCAAAGCCACCGTTCATAATTCTTTCATATAAGTCACTCATGCATCATTGCTACCCCGGTATACCGTCGGAGGCATTCATAGAGTCATACCTTGTTCTAGTATCAAGTTGTAATCATTGAGTTTTAAACAAATAGAAGTGTGATGATCATCATTCATAGAGTATTGTCCCAATAAAAAGAGAGAGAGAGAGAGAGAGAGAGAGAGAAAGGCCAAAAAAGAGAAGGCCCAAAAAAAGAGTAAATAAATAAAAAGGGGCAATACCACTATCCTTTTTTTCCACACTTGTGCTTCAAAGTAGCACCATGATCTTCATGATAGAGAGTCTCCTATGTTATCACTTTCATATACTGGTGGGAATTTTTCATTATAGAACTTGGCATGTATATTCCAACGATGGGCTCCCTCAAAATGCCCTAGGTCTTCATGAGCAAGCAAGTTGGATGCACACCCACTTAGTTCTTTTTGTTGAGCTTTCATATACTCATAGCTCTAGTGCATCCGTTGCATGGCAATCCCTACTCACTCACATTGATATCTATTAATGGGCATCTCCATAGCCCGTTGATACGCCTAGTTGATGTGAGACTATCTTCTCCTTTTTGTCTTCTCCACAACCACCATTCTATTCCACATAGTGCTATGTCCATGGCTCACGCTCATGTATTACGTGAAGATTGAAAAAGTTTGAGAACACCAAAAGTATGAAACAATTGCTTGGCTTGTCATCGGGGTTGTGCATGATTTGAATACTTTGTGTGGTGAAGATGGAGCATAGCCAGACTATATAATTTTCTAGGGATAACTTTCTTTGGCCATGTTATTTTGAAGAGACATAATTGCTTAGTTAGTATGCTTGAAGTATTATTATTTCTATGTCAATATTGAACTTTTGTCTTGAATCTTTCGGATCTGAATATTCATACCACAATTAAGAGAATTACATTGAAATTATGCCAAGTAGCATTCCACATCAAAAATTCTATTTTTATCATTTACCTACTCGAGGACGAGCAGGACTTAAGCTTGGAGATGCTTGATACGTCTCCAACGTATCTATAATTTTTTATTGTTCCATGCTATATTATATCCTGTTTCGGACATTGTTGGGCTTTATTATACACTTTTATATTATTTTTGGGACTAACCTATTAACCGGAGGCCCAGCCCAGAATTGTTGTTTTTTGCCTATTTCAGAGTTCCACAGAAAAAGAATATCAAACAGAGTCCAAACGGAATGAAACCTTCGGGAACGTGATTTTTGGAACGAACGTGATCCAGAGGACTTGGACCCTACGTCAAGACATCAACCAGGAAGGCATGAGGTAGGGGGCGCGCCTACCCCCCAGACACGCCCTCCACCCTCGTGGGGCCCACGTTTCTCCACCGACGTACTCCTTCCTCCTATATATACCTACGTACCCCCAAACTACTAGATACGGAGCCAAAAACCTAATTCCACCGCTGCAACCTTCTATACCCGTGAGATTCCATCTTGGGGCCTTTTCTGGAGCTCCGCCGAAGGGGGCATCGATCACGGAGGGCTTCTACATCAATGCCATAGCCTCTCCGATGATGTGTGAGTAGTTTACCTCAGACCTTCGCGTCCATAGTTATTAGCTAGATGGCTTCTTCTCTCTTTTTGGATCTCAATACAATGTTCTCCCCCTCTCTTGTGGAGATCTATTCAATGTAATCTTCTTTTGCGGTGTGTTTGTTGAGATCGATGAATTGTGGGTTTATCACCAAGTTTATCTATGAACAATATTTGAATCTTCTCTGAATTCTTTTATGTATGATTGGTTATCTTTGCAAGTCCCTTTGAATTATCAGTTTGGTTTGGCCTACTAGATTGATCTTTCTTGCAATGGGAGAAGTGCTTAGATTTGGGTTCAATCTTGTGGTGTCCTTTCCCAGTGACAGTAGGGGCAGCAAGGCACGTATTGTATTGTTTCCATCGAGGATAACAAGATGGGGTTTTATATCATATTGCATGATTTATCCATCTACATCATGTCATCTTGCTTAAAGCGTTACTCTGTTCTCTTGAACTTAATACTCTAGATGCATGCTGGATAGTGGTCTATGTGTGGAGTAATAGTAGTAGATGCAGGCAGGAGTCGGTCTACTTGTCTCGGACGTGATGCCTATATACATGATCATACCTAGATATTCTCATAACTATGCTCAATTCTGTTAATTGCTCAACAGTAATTTGTTGACCCACCGTAATACTTATGCTCTCGAGAGAAGCCTCTAGTGAAACCTATGGCCCCCGGGTCTATTTTCCATCATATTAATCTTCCAATACTTAGTTATTTCCTTGTCCATTTATTTTACTTGCATCTTTATTTCTCTTTATCATAAAAATACCAAAAATATTATCTTATCATATCTATCAGATCTCACTCTCGTAGGTGACCGTGAAGGGATTGACAACCCCTTTATCGCGTTGGTTGCGAGGAGTTTATTTGCTTGTGTAGGTGCGAGGGACTCGTGCGTGGCCTCCTAGTGGATTGATACCGTGGTTCTCAAAAACTGAGGGAAATACTTATGCTGCTCTGCTGCATCACCCTTTCCTCTTCAAGGGAAAACTAACACAGTGCTCAAGAGGTAGCAATCGGCAAGCCATAGAGAATAAATTGATCTTCAAGAAGAAGACTAACGCTGACGGTAATGTTACTGTCTATAAAGCTCGACTTGTTGCGAAAGTTTTTCGACAAGTTCAAGGAGTTGACTACGATGAGACCTTCTCACCCATAGCGATGCTTAAGTCTGTCCGAATCATGTTAGCAATTGCCGCATTTTATGATTATGAAATTTGGCAAATGGATGTCAAAACTGCATTCCTTAATGGATATCTTAAAGAAGAGTTGTATATGATGCAACCAGAAGGTTTTGTCGATCCGAAAGGTGCTAACAAAGTGTGCAAGCTCCAGCGATCCATTTATGGACTGGTGCAAGCCTCTTCGAGTTGGAATATACACTTTGATAGTGTGATCAAAGCATATGGTTTTATACAGACTTTTGGAGAACCCTATATTTACAAGAAAGTGAGTGGGAGCTCTGTAGCATTTCTAATATTATATGTGGATGACATATTATTGATTGGAAATAATACATAATTTCTGGATAGCATAAAAGGATACTCGAATAAGAATTTTTCAATGAAAGACCTCGATGAAGTTGCTTATATATTGGGCATCAAGATCTATAGAGATAGATCGATATGCTTAATTGGACTTTCACAAAGCACATACCTTGATAAAGTTTTGAAGAAGTTCACAATGGATAAGTCAAAGAAAGGGTTCTTGCCTGTGTTACAAGGTGTGAAGTTGAGCCAGACTCAATGTCCGACCACTAAAGAAGATGAGAGAAAATGAAAGTCATTCCCTATGCCTCAGCCATAGGTTCTATCATGTATGCACTGTTGTGTACTAGACCTGATGTGTGCCTTGCTATTTGTTTAGCAGGGGGGTACCAAAGTAATCCAAGAGTGGATCACTGGACAGCGGTCAAGAACATCCTGAAATACCTGAAAAGGACTAAGGATATGTTTCTCGTTTATGGAGGTGAGAAAGAGCTCGTCGTAAATGGTTACATCGATGCAAGCTTTGACACCGATCCGGATGACTCAAAGTCACAAACTGGATATGTATTTACATTGAATGGTGGAGCTGTCAGTTGGTGCAGTTCCAAGCAGAGCGTCGTGGCGGGATCTGTGTGTGAAGCGGAGTACATAGCTGCTTCGGAAGAAGCAAATGAAGGAGTCTGGATGAAGGAGTTCATATCCGATCTAGGTGTAATACCTAGTGCATCGAGTCCAATGTAAATCTTTTGTGACAATACTGGTGCAATTGCCTTGACAAAGGAATCCAGATTTCACAAGAGAACCAAGCACATCAAAAGATGCTTCAATTCCATCCGCGATCAAGTCAAGTAGGGAGACATATAGATTTGCAAGATACATATGAATCTGAATGTTGTAGACCCGTTGACTAAGCCTCTCTCACGATCAAAACATGATCAGCACCAAGACTCCATGGGTGTTAGAATCATTACTATGTAATCTAGATTATTGACTCTAGTGTAAGTGGGAGACTGAAGGAAATATGTCCTAGAGGTAATAATAATTTTTTTATTTATATTTCCTTATATCATGATAAATGTTTATTATTCATGCTAGAATTGTATTAACCGGAAACTTAGTACATGTGTTAATACATAGACAAACAGAGTGTCCCTAGTATGCCTCTACTTAACTATCTCGTTAATCAAAGATGGTTAAGTTTTCTAACCATAGACATGTGTTGTCATTTGATGAACGGGATCACATCGTTAGAGAGTGATGTGATGGACAAGACCCATCCGTTAGCTTATCATAATGATCATTTAGTTTTATTGCTATTGCTTTCTTCATGGCTTATACATGTTCCTCTGACTATGAGATTATGCAACTCCCGAATACCAGAGGAATACCTTGTGTGCTATCAAACTTCACAACGTAACTAGGTGATTATAAAGATGCTCTACAGGTGTCTCCGATGGTGTTTGTTGAGTTGGCATAGATCGAGATTACGATTTGTCACTCTGTGTATCGGAGAGGTATCTCTGGGCCCTCTTGGTAATGCACATCACTATAAGCCTTGCAACCAATGTGACTAATGAGTTAGTTACGGGATGATGCATTACGGAACGAGTAAAGAGACTTGCCGATAACAAGATTGAACTAGGTATGATGATACCGACGATCGAATCTCGGGCAAATAACATACCGATGACAAAGGGAACAACGTATGTTGTTATGCGGTTTGACCGATAAAGATCTTCGTAGAATATGTAGGAGCCAATATGAGCATCCAGGTTCCGCTATTGGTTATTGACCGGAGATGTGTCTCGGTCATGTCTACATAGTTCTCAAACCTGTAGGGTCTGCACGCTTAACGTTTGATGACAATTTGTATTATGAGTTATGTGATTTGATGACCGAAGTTTGCTAAGAGTCCCGGATGAGATCACGGACATGATGAGGAGTCTCAAAATGGTCGAGAGGTAAACGTCGATATATTGGAAGGTTATATTCGGACACCAGAATGGTTCTGAAGTGTTTCGAGTATTTTGCGGAGTACCGGGAGGTTACCGGAACCCCCCGGGAGAGTAATGGGCCTTAATTTTCTTTAGGGGAAAGGAGAGAAGGGCCTCAAGGGGCACCCCAAAGGCACACCAAGTCTTCTCTTAGCCGTGTGCGGTGCCCCCCTCCACGGTTACACACCTTGGTCATATCGTTGTAGTGCTTAGGCGAAGCCCTGCGCCGGTAACTTCATCATCACCGTCAACACGTCGTCGTGCTGACGAAACTCTCCCTCGTCCTCAACTGGATCAAGAGCTCGAGGGACGTCATCGAGCTGAACGTGTGCTGAACACGGAAGTGCCGTACGTTCAATGCTTGGATCGGTTGAATCGCGAAGACGTTCGACTACATCAACCTCGTTACTAAACGCTTTCGCTTTCGGTTTACGAGGGTACGTGGACACACTCTCCTCTCTCGTTGCTATGCATTACCTAGATAGATCTTGCGTGATTGTAGGAAATTTTTTAAATACTGCGTTCCCCAATAGCCCCCTCAGTTTACTTCGTTAGCCATCGCTCCCATGGTCGCTGTGGTCGCCATTGCTGGACCTCGCCCTGCTCGTGCGCACCCCTGGCCAAGCTCCATGCCCAACCGTGCGTGCTGCTGCTCCTAGCCGCCCTCCCTTTGCTGCTGCTCATGGCTGCTGCTGCTCCTACGTTACTGGGGCTCTGCGTTGCTGCCTTGCCGTTACGCTGCTGATGCTAGTGCTGCTCGCTGCTGCTTTGCTTACTACCGCTATGTGCTGCTGCTAGCTAATGCTTCCGCAGCTGCGTATTGCTACTACTTACTGCTGCTGCGTTTGTTGCTGCTGCCATTCTTGGCCATGGCCACCAGCCACTGTACATGGCCGTGTGTGGCCGGCTGGGCTCTGTCCACTAATGGCCGGGCCCTGCTTAGATTAGTACTATTAGGTTTAGTTAGGAGTATTAATTAGTGCTAAGTTAGTTTAGTGGTAGATGACATGTAGGCCCCCATTAAATAAGTTAGGTCTATTTATTTGTTTAGGTAAATAGGCTATGGTACGTGGGTCATACCTATCTTTTTGATAGTCAAATTGACTTGATCAATTCAGTTTAAACTAAATATAATAATTCCAGAATATTGTTAAAACTTTAGAAAATCGTATAAAATAAACCGTAGCTCATATGAAAATAATTTATATATGAAAGTTGCTCAGAAAAATAAGATGAATCCGGATACGCCTTCCGTTCATCCATCACATGACCCTAGCATAGCTAACCTGCAACCTTTCCCCTCCAATCCGTCTGTCCCAAAACGCAAAACATCAGAAATACTTTCCCGGATATTTCCCCCCTTTGTCGGTATCGCCTACTACTGCGTTAGGTCACACCTAGCACCGTGTATTGGCATGTTATGCTTTGTGTTGCTTTGATTGCTCTATTATTTATTTGTGTTCCCCCTCCGTTACTTTTTTTTCGGTAGACCTTGAGACCGCCGCCGATACCCCCGTGATTGACTACATCTACGACGACCCCTCTTCTTGCCAGAGCAACCAAGCAAGCCAACCCCTTTGTTCATCCCGATATCACCTACTCCTTCCCTCTACTGCTTGCATTAGAGTAGTGTTACTGTTTGATCCCATACTGCTGCATAGCCTGTCCTTATTACTACTGTTGATACCTTTACTTGCAATCATAAATACTTAGTATAGGTTGCTAGTTTATCATCAGTGGCCTTACACTCTTGCCCGTCTGCCATGCTATACTACTGGGCGTGATCACTTCGGGAGGTGATCACGGGTACATATACTATATACTTTTACATTACCTATGTTACTCTTCGGAGATGGGGGCTGAATGGGCAGGTGGTTCCATCCAGGTAGTGATGGGCCTGGGTTCCCGGCAGCCCCCTGATTGTTACTTTGTGGTGGAGCGACAGGGCAGGTTGCGACCACCTAGGAGACAGGTGGGCCTGGTTCCTGGTCGGCGTCCGTGGATACTTCAAATAACACGCTTAACGAGATCTGGATATTTGATCTGAGTCTAGCCACTGGCCTATATGCACTAACCAACTATGCGGGAACAGTTATGGGCACTCGACGTCGTGGTATCAGCCGAAACCTTCTTGATGTCAGCGACTGAGCGGCGCGCGCCGGGTTGGACAGCGTAACGCAACTTCCTTTATAATGGAGGTTGCTAGGTCTGCTCATCGACCGCCCTCGCAACGTGCAGGTGTGCAATGGGCGATGGGCCTAGACCCCTGCGCGCTTAGGATTTAGACCGACGTGCTGACCTCTCTATTTAGCCTATGTAGGGCTGTGACGTGTTGATCTTTCGAGGCTGGGTATGACCCAGGAAAGTGTGTCCGGCCAGAAGAATCAAGCGTGTTGGGTAATGTGGTGTACCCCTACAGGGAAGTTTATCTATTCGAGTAGTCATGTCCCTCGGTAAAAGGACGACCTGGAGTTGTATTCTGACCTTATGACAACTATAACCAGATACTTAATAAAACACACCTCTTACAAGTTCCAGATACAACCCAGTGATCGCTTTCCCACAGGGCGGCGAGGGGAGGATCGTCGGGTAGGATTATGTTATGCGTTGCTACTTGATGCTGCACTGGCTACTCTCTCCTACATGCTTCAAGATGGAGGCGGCCAAAAGCGTAGTCTTCGATAGGACTAGCTATCCCCCTCTTATTCTGGCATTCTGAAGTTCAGTCCAAAGATATTACCCATTTCATTGATATCAATGCATATGTAGCGTAGATCCTTACTTGCGAGTACTTTGAATGAGTACTCACGGTTGCTTTGCCCCCTCCTTCCACTTTTTTTCATTTTTCTCGGATGTCGCAACCAGATGATGGAGTTCAGGAGCCAGAGGATCCCGAGGATGATTCTACGTGGAGTTCGGCTTCGGGGAGTAGTTAGGAGGTCCCAGGCAGGAGGCATCGCCTTTTCAATCGTTGCTACTTTTGTGCTAGCATTCTTAAGGCAAACTTGTTTAACTTATGTCTGTACTCAGACATTATTGCTTCTGCTGACTCTTATGTCTTGAGCATTTGTATTCGAGCCTTCGAGGCCCTTGGCTTGTAATATAAAGATTGTATTATCTTATTTGTGTCTAGAATTGTGTTGTGATATCTTCCCGTGAGTCCTTAATCTTGATCGTACACATTTGCGTGTATGATTAAATCGAGTCCGTCACAATGCCATTAGTTGTGTCCCACTACTCAGTTTTGCCATTAGAAATTACTATTACTCAAAAATGCCATCGTTTTAAGATGCTTTCTCAAGAATGCCATTAGATATCTCAAAAATGCCTCCATTAGATGTTTGCTCAGAAATGCCATTAGTCATTGTCATTTTCAGGTCAAAATCATTGACCATGTTATATGACAAAAATCCCCCTATACCCACATGTCAGCTCTCTGTATCTCACAATGATAAGTGTGGACCTCACTTGTCAGGAGTAAGCAAGCGAATAATTTTAGAGAAAATAAGAATGTTATTGAGATCAAATGGGACCTATACTTTTTTGTAGTGAGATAGAGGGAGAGCTGACATGTTGTTCTATAGGTATTTTGGTCATTATTACATGGCAAATGGGATTTGAGCTCACAATAATGATGTCCAGTGGCATTTTTGAGTATGCGCCTAATGAAACTATGACATTTTTTAGCAGTTGAAATTTCTAGTGGCAAAACCGAGTAGTGAAACACAACCAATGGCATAAATGATAAAAACCCTTTGAAAAGAGGGATCATCAAAATTGAAGAAAAGTTCATAAATTTGGGAAAAACAGTTCACAAAAACTTGGAAAAAGTTCATTGATTTTGAAACAAAAATCAAATTTTGAAAAAAGTTCATGGATTTTTGGAAATGTACCCAAATTTGAAAAAAAAATCATCAAAATGAAGAAAAAGTTCATGTATTTTGAAAGGTTTCATCGAACCAGGAAGCAGAAAAATAAAAAACAAAAAACAAAACCGGAAAAGAAAAGGAGAAAGAAGAACGAAGAAGGAATAAATAGATACCAGATCTATATTCAAAAAAACTAGATACTAGATCCGCCATGTGGCGCGGTGGTTACGCCTCGTACATCGAAGGGATAGTTCGCTGGGTCGATTCCCAGGCGACGCCTTTTATTTTTGCGAATCTAAGACAGAAGAAAGCGCTATATGGGCCGGCCCAGCGCGGGGGCGCTCGTCAAAACGAACGCAGACCACGAGGGGACCTCCTTAGGCAAATCCTATTTGACGCGCCCGTGCGTCCAGGAGAGGCGGCTTCGCTGAAGCGCGGGAGCTGCTGTGCGAGACGGGCTGGCCCACTTCGCCAGTTAGGGCAGTGCCAGGCAAACGGGTATTGGGAACCTTCTAGAAGGTTCCCTAAACCGGTTTCTTTTTTTCTTTTCTTTTTGCCGTTTTGTGACTTTTGCTGTTTCTTTTATTCTTTTCTATTTCTGTTTCTTTTTCTTTTTTTCCTTCTCTTTTTCTTTTATCTTTTTTCGTTTTCAAAAAAGTTTGAAATTCCGTATTTCCTTCATTATTTCAGAAAAAAATCATGGTTTTTAAATTTTGTTCACAATTTAAAATTTGTTCGGTATACATTGCAGAAATGTTGAACATTTTTTTAATTTTGTTTGGCATATACAAAAATGTTCAGTGTATAATAAAAAATTGTTCTGTATGTATTTAAAATTGTTCAGCCTATAATAAAAAAATGTTCCCAGGCGACGCCTTTTATTTTTGCGAATCTAAGACAGAAGAAAGCGCTATATGGGCCGGCCCAGCGCGGGGGCGCTCGTCAAAACGAACGCAGACCACGAGGGGACCTCCTTAGGCAAATCCTATTTGACGCGCCCGTGCGTCCAGGAGAGGCGGCTTCGCTGAAGCGCGGGAGCTGCTGTGCGAGACGGGCTGGCCCACTTCGCCAGTTAGGGCAGTGCCAGGCAAACGGGTATTGGGAACCTTCTAGAAGGTTCCCTAAACCGGTTTCTTTTTTTCTTTTCTTTTTGCCGTTTTGTGACTTTTGCTGTTTCTTTTATTCTTTTCTATTTCTGTTTCTTTTTCTTTTTTTCCTTCTCTTTTTCTTTTATCTTTTTTCGTTTTCAAAAAAGTTTGAAATTCCGTATTTCCTTCTTTATTTCAGAAAAAAATCATGGTTTTTAAATTTTGTTCACAATTTAAAATTTGTTCGGTATACATTGCAGAAATGTTGAACATTTTTTTAATTTTGTTTGGCATATACAAAAATGTTCAGTGTATAATAAAAAATTGTTCTGTATGTATTTAAAATTGTTCAGCCTATAATAAAAAAATGTTCAGTATGTATTTAAAATTGTTCAGCGTATAATAAAAAAAGTTCAATGTATATTTCAAAAATTGTTCATCGTTTTGGAAGTTCGAAATTTTTGTTCAATTGTTTAATAATTGTTCATGTTTGAAAAGTTTGTTTGAATTACAAAAGTTGTTCATGGTTTTAAATAGGGTTTCGTGTATGTCAAATTTTGTTCACAATTTTCTTTTTTTTTGTTCTCGATTTTCGTGAATTGTTCGAATTATTTAAAAAGCTGTCTTGTACTTTAAGCTCTTGCGCTGCTTAAAAACCAGTAGAATATATCAGCTCGATTGGTTAGTTCAAGACTTCACGAGAGTTGACGTCGTAGGTTCGATCGCTCACGCGGTGTTAATTTTTGGCGATCTTTTTAACGTGCTCGAACTCCTGACTTCTAAATGTGCCGGCCCATCTGCACCACCTTCAGCGAAAGCTCCACTTCTTCGCTAGCGTCAGACAGGAGCTCGCCTCCTATAGGATTCGATCCCTATATCTCACTCACATCAGACTGCAAACTATGACGAGTTAGCCACCCTACCACATAGCTACTGTTGAAATATTAAGGCGCCCAACTCTATAACAACACACATCCGGATTGAGATTTTTGAAAAAAAAACATTTTTGAAACATTTCTTCAGAATTTCAAACAATATGAAATGCCGCAAATATTTTTGATACTCCAAGTTTTTTCTGAAAAAATGTGAACACTTTTTTTATTCCGAATTTAGAAAAAACACGATTTTTTTTGCAAAACCTAAAAGTTCTCTAAAACTTGAACAATTTTTAAAAAAGTGAACATTTTCTAACATTGTGATTTTTTTAAAACAAGAAACATGTTCTTAAATTCCAGAACATTTTTTGAAAAACGAACATTTTCCTGAAATGTGAACAAATTTTCAAAAAAGAAATATTTTATGAAAAGCAAACAATTTTTAAATATTTAAACAAAATTTAAAAACAGAAACATTTTCAGAAAAGGAAACATTTTTTGAAAAAACTGAACATTTTTTGAAACTCTGGGAAAAAATAAAACATGAGCATTTTTTGAAAACAGCTACATTTTTTGAAATTCCTAATTTTTTGGAAAAATGAACATTTTATAAAACTCTAGAAAAAACTTTGAAAACTCAACCATTTTTCAAAAACAGGAACATTTTTTTGAAATTCCAAAACTAATTTTGGAAAGCGAACACTAAACCAAACATTATTTTGAAACTTTGGAACAAAATTTGAAAACATGAACCTTTTTTTAAAAAATGCACATAATTATTGAAATAGAACATTTATTAAACTCCCGAGCACAATTTAAGACATGAACAATTTTTGAAATTAATAAACAATTTTTAGAAATGAGAATTTTTTTTATTCTTCTAAACAAAACTTTGAAATTGTGAACATATTTCGAAAATGAGAACATTTTTGAAATTCCTAAACTTCTTTAAACGAGAACATTTTTTAAAATGTTGAAAAAACATTTTTGAGTGAGAACATTTTTTAAAATGTTGAAAAAACATTTTTGAGCGAGAACATTTTTTGAAGATCTTGAACATTTTCCGTAACTCAAACATTGTTCCAAAATTCTGACCAAATTTTGAGAATGACAATATTTTTTTAGAAATATTCGGGATTTTTAAAAATGACCTAATTTCGAAAAAATGGAACCAAGTTCCGAAACATGCCCAACTTTTTGAAAATCTGAACAGCTTTTGAAAATTTTAACGTTTATTTCCAAATAACTAGAAAATTCGAAATTCTGAACATTTTTAAAATGTTCATCATTTTTCAAAACAATGGAAAAAATTGAAAACAAGAACAAAGTTTGAAGTCCGGGACAAAATTTGAAAATTTAATTAAGCTTGAAAAAAAGGAAAGAGGTTTAGGAACCTCCTAGAAGGTTCCCAAAACCGGAAAAAACCGACTGGGAACCACCTAGAAGATTCCTAAAACCGGAGTTGCTCAAACGTTTAACGGGCTGGCCCATAGGAACACCTCGTCGATCTCCACCTGTGCGTAGCCTCAACAACTTGCCGCAACGAGCGGCAAATAGGAATTTCCGACCGGGAGCGAGCGTACGCGTTAAAATGGGCCGGCCTAGAAACGACGCACAAGGAAACACGCTTGAGGTGAGACATAAATACGTTTTGGCCCGTCAAAGTGGTGGGCGCTAAACATCCCGTTCGGCCGTCCGCTTCCCACAAATAATTCCGCCGAGGCCTAGTTACTTCAGTACCGCACGTGCGTAGACCCAGAAGCCCGCTACACACCACGAGGCTCCATTTCTCTCCTCCGCTCCCAAATCCTCCGCCGGCAGCCGCCGCCGCCCCTTCTGCCGCCATGCGCCGCATAGTCCGAGCTCTCCGGCCGCTCCAAAAGCTAACCTCTCATACCACCCAGTTTCCTCTCCCCGTCCAACGCCTCCTCTCCGCCTCTTCCTCCTCATCCTCCTCATCCTCCTCCTCCGCCGCTGCCGCCTCCTCAGACTCCGACTCCGCCGCCCACGACGCTGATTTTAACAGCGCTGACTTCTCCCTCCCACCTACGGACCCATCCCCAGCCTCCGCCGCACCCGTCCGCAACCCCCTCTCCGCGCTTTGTAAGGTCCGATTCGACCCCTCCCTCCGCGCACGCGCCGACGAGGCGCTCTTCGGGGAGAAGAATGCAGGGGTGGGAGTGGAGGACGCGGTGGAGGAAGAGCGGTCGCGGGAGGTGGCGTTCGCGCTGCTTGAGGCCGCCCTGGAGCCGCCCGACGAGGACGAGGAGGGGGGCCCCGAGGAGGTCAGGAAGGAGGACCAGATGTCGCTCTCCGTCGGGATCGTCGGTGCGCCCAACGCCGGCAAGTCGTCGCTCACCAACACTGCTGTACGTTTTCTTTCTGCCCCTTTTTTTATGTATTTGTTCATGAATATTGTCAATACTAGATCTTGTGACATGGGGGATTTTGGGGGCTCGGGGCGAAACTAAACCTCTTGTGCCCCCCTAATATAAACGTCATAATAATGATAGTCGATAACTTGATATACATGTACATGTGAAAATATTAGCAATAATTATTGTGATTTGTGTCAACTGCATATATGATGATCTATGGAGGAAATAGACAAAGAAGTGTTGTGTATCTATGACAAGACATCTTTAGCAATACAAAGCCATATTTATTTCATCTGAATAAGAAACCATGTTTTGTGTCAGGTCGTAAATAATGTATTTGAGGTACCAAAAGGCTGTAAATAGTTCTAAAAGGAATATGTATCTAAAATGTAGTGTACTTCTTGAACTAAATAATGTTAATATCGTTATTCTAAATAGCAGTGTCGAGAAATAAGATAGATGAGACAATTCATATGACTGGTATGCAAAATATTACTCCATATCCATATCTTTACAAATCTAATCAAACAGTGCTAAAGTTATGCTTATCTAGTTGCGTGAATGGAAAAAAAAATCAAGAGTTAATTACCACGTATGTGTGGTCATTGAACAGTTCATTTGAAAACTACTCGGTCAGCATCTAAAACATCTCCGTTGCTAATCTCTTTGAGATTGGCGCTACAAACATCATTATTAAGCTGCAAAAATATAACAGTTAATAATACATACCGTGGAAGACTTCGATCGGCCGGAAAAGCCCATATCTACAGACGATGTTCCGGTGCGCTGCCAGGGCCAGGCACCAAGTCTTACTGCTTGCAATCAGGGCCTCCTCCTCAAGCAAGCATCCCTAGGTCATCTATCGCGATCTGGACCGAGGTGAAGAGGTGGCGGGCGTTAGGTTTGACATGCGTGATGCTGGCTCCTGATTGGTTTTTTTCTAATCTGGATCCTGATTGATAGGTTATTCTTGTCGGATTTTTTTGAGGGTAGTAGCTATTATCACTTCGACTAGGCCCAATGACCTATTTGTTAAGTGCAGCCGTACAGGCCCAACTAGCTTGAGCCTACTCGCGATCGAGGGGAACGAGGAAGAGGATTACGAAGCGAACCGCGATTGACAGCCGCTACCTGCTGCGTAATACCTGGGACCCCCCCCCCCCCCCCCCCCCCCCCAAGGGCTGGCCCTGCATGGGGTAGTATAGGGGTAGGAACATGTCCAATCGCTTGGTACAAAGGGGAGAGATAATTTCGAAACTCATGCATAGAAGCAAACTGATAGCTTGTATAAGACCAATAAAAGCTATGTACATGTCATTCTATGGTTTGAGATGCCATTTATTACTACGTACTAGAGTAACATGAGCCATTCAAGACAAATAAAGTGTATTATGTTTTATCGTGTCATCTATCAGTTGTTGTGGAAGTCCTAGGATGACATCTGATCTGTTCAGGAATGGAACAATTGTTAATGTTGGATTGTTCACTTAATGCTCGCAGTGCTGCTAATATGATGCCTTATGGTTTAATAAGTGGTATTCAGTTTCATTATTAGTGAGAGTGAAATTACCATATAACCATAGTGATGCCTTAAGTTTCCTTGTTCATATCTGCTAACAGGTTGGCTCAAAAGTGGCTGCAGTCTCCCGCAAGACAAATACAACAACTCATGAAATTTTGGGCGTGCTGACAGAAGGGAAAACTCAGATAGTATGTTTCTATCAAGTATCTGCTTTTGCTAGTAGGGTGTTGATCTACACTTTTCAATATTTGACTTTAGCATGGCTTCTTCAGGATCTTCTCTTTGGCAAATAATTGCAATTTGAAAATGATGTGTATTATGTATGATGTCATGGAATTCTTGTACTCCCTCCGATCCATATTACTTGTCGCTCAAACGGATTAGATCTAGCACTGAAATACATCTAGATACATCTGTTTGAGCGACGAGTAATATGGATCAGAGGTACTATTTTATTTTAGCAAGTTATTTACTGCATTTAGAAATCTGGTTTCACCTGTGGTGCAAGTACATATTTTGGCTCATCCAATCTATTTTATTCTATGGAAATTAAGAAATTTATGTGTAATGTAAAGCATTAGTTGTTTTCCCATTATGATATATTAATATCAACTAATTATGACCTGCTGCCGAAAATGCCTGTCTGAACCATGTTAAAAAAAATCTTGAAGTTTGAGTTGTTTCCAGCTGATAAAATTCTCTGCAGTGCTTTTTTGATACCCCAGGTCTCATGTTAGGGCACCATGGGTTTCCTCATAGGGATGTCACCGTTCGTGTGGAGAGTGCCTGGAGCTCAGTTAACCTCTATGATTTACTAATAGTAATGTTTGATGTCAATAGGCATCTGAAAATGTAAAGTCTCACCATCTTTTCCTCTCAGGTTGACCAGCCATTTTCAGTTACAGTTTATCTCAAGGTCATGATAAGCACACTGCTTAACCATTTGTAGATTTGTGCAGGCCTGATTCCCGAGTAATAAAGTTAATCAAACGATTGGGTGCCGAGGTAAACCCAAACCAGAAACGTATATTATGCATGAATAAGGTTGACCTAGTGGATGACAAAAAAGACTTGCTGAAGGTTGCAAAGCAATTTGAAGATCTTCCTGGATTTGAGCGGTACCCCTTGGTCTGCACTATGATTTATGTTGCGTTCCTTTTTTCATATGCCTGATTAAAATTGCCTGGAATGTTTCTTAGGTACTTCATGGTTTCTGGACTAAAAGGCAAAGGAGTGAAGGACCTTGTACAATACTTGATGGACCAGGTATTGATTTATTCCCAACATTCAGTTTACCCTGCTAAATTGTCAAATAGCTGTATTTTCTTTACTTGTAAACATGTTTGTAGTGAAAAATAAGAAGATTCTGAATTTCAAGGAAGTTGGATGCTGAATTTTGTGTGTATATTAATCGTTAGATGGGTACTGTTTTGTAGATTGAAATGTCCATCTTTGTGTTATGTTTATCATCCTATGAAGGCAGCTGCTTGAGTTAGGATGAATAACTTGGCTATAATTCTTTGTAGAATTTTATAGCAGATATAAAATTTAAGACTGCTTGCATTTCTTGTTCCACCCAATCCATCAAATTGACCAATATCAGTTGCTTAATGAAATGATCTACTTTATTTGTATGTTTTGATTCTTTGTGAAGTTACTGAAAAAAAAACACTTGTTTTTCTTTGTTGCTATAAACTGAATCCAGGATCTTGTGAAACACTATGTTTGGTTGCTAAGTAATACCATTAATGATTGTTTGTGCTCTCCTTTTAGGTACTTGCCAATAGAAAAAATGAAACATGTGATGAAATCAATTTTATCACGATCAATACCCAAATATATCCCCTCTATGTAGACAGTGAGAAACTTAACCTCTTCTATGTTAGGCAGTGAGAAAACCTTGGGACGAGGAACCGGCGACAATGACTGAAGAAGTAATGAAAACCATATCATTGGAGGTTGTGCGAGAGAAGATGCTGGATCATATTCACCAAGTAATTCTTATAAATTATTCTGCTGTGAAACTTGGCGCTCCTTTAATATGTGCGCATTATTTGCTAAATATGACTTTCTACAGGAAATCCCATATGTAATTGAGCATCGGCTGATGGATTGGAAGGAGCTAAAAGACGGTTCTCTTAGGGTGGAACAACACTTTATTGCACCAAAGCAAAGCCAACGGCAGATCCTTGTTGGAAAAAATGGCTCTAAGATCGGGTAATATTCTTGTATTCAAACGTGCTTCCATGTATCAATATGACAAGCTATTTCTTTGGTGAACTGCCTTCCCTTTTCGTGTCTCCGGTTAGATGTATTGCGAGAATTATGCCTATTCAGTTCACGCCTCCAATCAAATGTATTATGACAACTAATCGTATGCATGCTTGATCCTAATGTGTTGATTTGGGATAAATATTTCAGGAGAATCGGGATTGAAGCCAATGAAGAATTGCGGTCCATATTCAAGAGAGATGTCCATCTGATGCTCCAAGTTAGAGTTGCTAAGAAGAGGAGTTCTTGAATAGATCAGCAGATCATGAGTAAGTCTCCACATTTCATTTTCTGCTAGCCCTGTTTTGTAAGTCTGTTAGCAGATTTTTAGAAATGGTAGAAAGATTCAAAAAGTGTGCAGTTAATATTCTCTCAATACTTTGCTACCGAAGTAAATAGTTTTGCAAAAACATCGTATATTTAGTTACAGAGGTACAGTAGTAATTTTCTTGGTCTCCAGAATCGTGATGTTTTGATTCTTCATCCAATTGTCTGAAGTAATATATGTTACCTTGTGCAGTTGTAGCGGCTGTATAGATAGCTGCTGGTATGAGGTCTGCTCTGCGGTGCCGGTTCAGAGATATTCGATTATGTGAGCCTGTGCTTGTGTTGGTCGTGTTCAATGATACTGTGAGGGCTTCTCCACTTGAATCAAGGACCTGTATGCCTTAGCATTCAAATATGAGTAGCGATTTCCAGTTACAAGTTTGCTCGACAATATTGAGCAGGATGTAAGCACATATAAGGACCAGTTGCAAAGAGGCGGGGTTATTGTGATTCTGTTTCAAATAAGTTGTACCTTGTGTAAAAGACAAGCTTGTAAGGCTTGTCTTTTCTTTGTTAAAACAGTTTTGCTAAGTCTCAGTCGATTGAGATTTCGTTATGTCTCAGTCGATGCTATCTTCCTTTGATATTTTATTTGGAGATTCATACAAAAAAATTATTTTAGTTTTTCCTTTTGTTCTTACATAGTATACCACTTGACTGAGACCTAGCCACACCTTTGTTAAAATCTATATCTATATCTATATCTATACCTAATATTAAAGAACAGAGTCTTTCATATTTCTTCATAAGTCATTTGTTTATATCTGTTAATTTTGTGTAAACCTCAAATATTGATGTCTGAGATCTAGAAATAGACATGTAATCTGTTTCTACAAAAGAAATCCAGAAACTCATGCTAAGGAAATAAAACCCACGTCATCTCTAAATTAGATCGATGCCTCCAGATTGGTGTTCGTTTCCATATATACCATGTACTGCAAGAAATCCAACCAGCGTGGACGACTGGTGTCGTGATCGTTCAATTGCTGTTGGCGCTCTTCTTGACAAGGCCTTCCAAATCATGGGCTCCGACAGCAGAGACTGTCGGGATGACTGCTTTCCCGCCTTACCACCGCCCGTCGGCAGCGGCCCAACCTTTGTTGTCTCATCGGTCTTACCTTGCCTCACCTGAAGTCACCCTCCCCGGGGTGTCCTTTGCCGCGGCAGCGCGCATCATGGGCGTAGTCAAGGAAATAAGTAGGCCCTTTGTCATCGCCGTCAACCCAGAGATGGTCCTAGAAAGAGGAGGCGGCCGTCGAGATCTACGAGCAGGACAACCAGACATTGCTGGGAGGCGAGGGTGAGGTGACTGGCAGTGGATCATGGCGAAGTCGACGGCAAGGAGCAGGAGAGGGAGAGCACTGTGGCGGGGAGGTGGAGGACGGAGAGGAAGAAGAAGGGAGATGAGGGATGAAGGAGGAGCAAGACAGTAAGGACGACATCACGAGCCTCACGCTCAAATCACTTGGGCACATCGCATAGCTGATGTCTGACCTTGCCACTGAGGTCGGCATTGACATATGCTATGTGCGCATTGCCTTCCGCGGCAAGGCGGACGGCGCCGGCACCATGCCTATGGAGATAAAGCAGAGGGAGAAGGAGATATAGGGGCAGATGACCTAGAGCGGCGGCAACGGCGCTCGCCTTGGCTGCAGCCTCATGTGTATCGCCATCTATGCAGGACGCAAGCAAGCAAGCTCCGCTGGATCACCTGATGCGTACAAGTATACTAGCAAGGAAGCACACATGTACGGATGCAGGAATGCATCAATTGATGTTGACTGCCTATAGTTTGACCGCCCACGAATTTGATTCCCTAATCTACTTAGTGTTTCATGCTTGTGTAATGGTGTACTAAATTATACTAATGACGCATGACAGAGGGTGTTCTTTGTCAGGTGATTTGATCAGGTATATTACCTGATGGAGCTTATTATTTTATTTCGTAATTCTGTCTGTGTTCTCCTACTTAAGATATTTTCTTTTCAGAGACTTTCTCCTTCAGATTTAGTTTTGATAGCTAATTATCTTTCTGTGAAGATATTTGTGTGGATCTTTTAGTTGATATGATCAGTGGTGAAACTATTTGAAGTTCAAAATCGTTTGAATATTTCAATCATAGGGTTGCATATAGACAACTAGATGTTAGCATTTTGTTGGTGCATAGGCTGGGTGTAATTGGTATCTTGATGATATTAATATATTTCCTATTACTCTTTAGTAATTCATTTTTTCAGGGGATGACACATGCACCAGGCGTAGATGAGATGATGGTGATGTCTGCCATTATTACAAGTAATTATGACCATGTGTAGCGAGAGGTCGGTACTGCCCAAGAGGAGTAACGACACGAATGGGTCTTGGACTAGAGGGCAAGAGTGTGGGATGGTGCATGCACAAAGTTGGTGGAGTGAAGGGCTTGCGAAAACAACGTGTCAACAGTATTATGACCAAGATCAGCGCCTTGAGGACCATCCGCGATGATAGCAGAGAGAGTGACAATATGAATGGGTCACTTGTAGCATGCAAGGATTTGCTTTTCCCGTTGCAACGCACGGGCATATTTCCTAATATATATAACCCCTCGTAGTATAAGGCGTGCCTCTACTCCTATAAAAAGACTCAGTTGGTAGATTTTTAGCTGTCCGTAACAACACTCCCCTGACGGTGCGCCTAGGATTTAGACTACTCCTGGACTCCACTGAAGTTCGCTTAGGTTTCCTTCTCCGTCTGCTTCCCGGGACCCAGTAACCTCTCGGGCTGATCAAGGGAGTAGCTAGCCTACTTTCCCGGCCTTGGAGACCTGCAGTGTGGGTGGGTTGTGGAGTTTGCCGATCTAGGTTTGTGGAGCAGATGGCAAGCGAAGCGTTGGGTTTGAGCGTTTAGAGCAGAGCAGGATCTCTCGAGGCAGAAGGGGTCCTAAGGCTCCAAATAGATGATCTCCTGAAACGCCTGGAGCTTATAGCATCTCTAGCAGATCCCGCAAACCAGGTCATCCGCTAAAATAACCGTGTGTTTGCGGGATCCATCATGTATCTCCGACCAGAATATTTTTGGGGATCCCGCATCCGCGAGCCCATTTCCTCCATATGTGTGGGAATCCACCCGATTTTGCCGGATTCCCTTTCGGTTGGCACGAAGCACTTCCGTCGGCTTCTGTTTCCCACCTCCCACCCTGATGCCGCCGCCCATCCGTCCTCCGACCTCACCGTCCGGCCTCGCGGCGCCGGAATTCAGCCGATGGAGCCACCGCCGCCCTCCCGGGTGCTCCATACCATGCTCCGCCACCGCCGTTGGTTCGTCCGCCCGGGCCTCACACAACTCCAACTCCTCCCGCCGCCGCTTCAATTCCTCCCGCCGCCACCGCCACCACCCTCAAGAGGAAGCGGCAAGGGAGCCATCTCGTTCAAAGCAGCGCAGGCGGCGCGGCACCACCGAGCGTCGCCCCCGCTCTGGTTCCAAAACCTTATGGAGATCGTGCTCTGGAGGAAGATGGAGCTTAAAAATCTTATGACCGGTAGTGGTGTTGGGTTTGGAGGGGGATTTTCTTTCGGCAATGGTGGTGGTGGCCTCGACATGGGTGGCGAAGGTGGCTTTGGCATGGTTGGTGGTGGTGGCTTCGACATGGGTGTTGGTGGTGGTGATGGTGGCTTCGGCATGGGTGGTGGTGCTTCGGCAAGCCAAGTGAATGGTGGTGATGGTGGTCGTGCTCAATCTCCAGTCCAACTGAATGGTGGTGATGGTGGTGCTCACTCTCCGGTTCAAATTGTGAAGATGGTGGTGCTCACTCACGGGTTCAAGTTCATGCATATGGTGGTGCGAGATCTCCGGTCAATGTGAATGATGGCGATGGAGCTGCTAGGGGCTTATGGAGGAGCTTGGTTAGGATGAGTGGCACAAAATTTTAGGCAAATGTTAGTCAAGATATCGATAAAGTTGATAAGGTTCACAAAATTGCAAGTAAAGCAAATAGATCAAACCCAAGTATATCACTAGGAACACACACACACACACACGGAATATAGATGGGATCCGCACAACCAAGGAGTGAACTCAAAATGTGTAACCACAGAGAATGCTCTTATTGTACAGATGCTAGAGAGACGCTAGCTCAATTGCTCAAATGGGCAAGATACGCTTTGTGCACCAACCTATGAGAGAAATGTGTGATAACCCACAAGTATAGGGGATCGTTTGTAGCCTTCTTTGATAAATAAGAGTGTCGAACCCAATGAGGAGCTAAAGGCAGAACAAATATTCCCTCAAGTTCTATCGACCACCGATAAAACTCTACGCACACTTGACGTTTGCTTTATCGGAAACAAGTATGAAACTATTTTGTAGATGCGATGCTAGAACTACTTTGCAAGAATAAAACTAGAAGTACTTTGCAAGATAATAAAAGTTAGGTGTTTAGTAAAAGGGATTGTGTCAACAAGAAAGTTATTTGTCCCTAGGCAATCGATAACAAGCACCGGTAATAATTCTTGCAACTTTATATGAGGGAGATGCATGAGCTAACATACTTTCTCTACTTGGATCATATGCACTTATGATTGGAACTCTAGCAAGCATCCACAACTACTAAAGATCATTAAGGTCGTGAAACCCAACCATAGCATTAAGTATCATGTCCTCTTTACTCCCATACGACATACCACACCTACTTGGGTTTAAGTTTCTGTCACTCCCGCAACCCACCGTAAGCGAACCATGAACATATTGCAACACCCTACAGCGAGGGCCCCTCACGTTTGCGCGAGAACGGAGGGCACCATAGGACAACACCATAAATAAAATATACACTCATACCAACCAAGATCACGATTAACCCACAAGACAAAACATATCTACTCAAAGATCATAGGATAACCATAGATCATTGGGAAATAATATATGGAGTTGAGCACCATGTTTAAGTAGAGATTACAGTGGGGAGAAGGGGTGTTACACTGCTGCATAGAGGGGGAGAGAGTTGGTGTTGACGGTAGCAAGATTGTTGATGTAGATCGCCATCCCGATCGTTGCCCTGGTGGCACTCCGGCGCCACCGGAAGCGAGGGGGGGATAGCCCCCTATTTATTCTTCATCCTTGCCCCCCTAGATGGGGAGGAGAGTTCCCCCTCTGGTCCTTGATCTCCATGGCGGCGGAGGGGCAGGAGCCCCTCCGAGATTGGATCTCCCTCTCCGTTCTCTTCTGTTTCGCGCTCCCCAGATCTGGCCAAAAACCGTTTCTTATATTCCCGGAGATCCGTAACTCCGATTGCGCTGAGATTTTAACACGATTTTTTGGATATAAGCTTCCTTGCGCTCGAAGTAGAGCTCCAACCGACGTATGAGGTGGGCACAACCCACCACCACACTCCTGGCTCTAGGGTCGGATCCTGGTGGGTTGTGCCCACCACGGGACTCCGTTTGCGGTGATTCCAACTCCCAAAAATCACATATATTCTAAAATAATTCTTCGCAATTTTTTATCGTATTTGGACTTTGTTTGATATGGATTTTCTGCGATACAAAAAACATGCAAAAAATAGGAACTGGCACTGGGCACTGGGTCAATAGGTTAGTCCAATAAATCATATAAAAAGTTGTCAAAAGTATGTAAAACTTGTATAATATTGGCATGAAACAATCAAAAATTATAGATATGACGGAGACGTATCAGCATCCCCAAGCTTAATTCCTGCTCGTCCTCGAGCAGGTAAATGATAAAAAAGATAATTTTTGATGTGGAATGCTACCTAGCATAAACTTGATCATATATGTAATCATGGCATGAATATTAAGACATAAGTGATTCAAAGCAATAGTCTATAATTTGACATAAAGACATCAATACTCAGGCATCCCAATAAACAATCATGTCTTTCAAAATATCAACGCTAAAGAAAGCTATCCTTGTCATGCTCTGTCTTCTTAACACAAAGTATTTATCATGCACAACCCCGATGACAAGCCGAGCAATTGGTTCATACTTTTTAACACGCTTCACCTTTTTTTAACCCTCATGCAATACATGAGCGCAAGCCATGGATATAGCACTACGGGTGAAATAGAGTATGATGACAGGGGTAAATATAAAGAAGAAAAAAAAGTAAGAAAGTCTCATATCGACGTGGCTAACCAACGGGCTATGGATATGCCCATCAATCGATATCAATGCGAGGAGTAGGGATTGCCATGCAACGAATGCACTAAGAGCTATAAGTGTATGAAAGCTCAATATGAAAACTAAGTGGGTGTGCATCTAATCCTATAATGAAAAATTCCCACTAGTATATGAAAGTGACAACATAGGAGACTATCTATATGAAAAACATGGTGCTACTTTGAAGCACAAGTGTGGTAAAGGATACTAACAATGCCCCTTCTCTCTTTGTTTATTTTTTCTTTTTTCTTTCTTTCTTCCTTTATTTCTTTTTTTTTCTCTCATTGTCCGGAGTCTCATCCCGACTTGTGGGGGAATCATAATCTTCATCATCCTTTCCTCACTGGGGCACTACTCTAAAAATGAATAATGATGATCATCACACTTCTATTTACTTATAACTCAAAAGTATGACTCTCTATATGAAAAATGAATAAAAGTATGACTCTCTATATGAAAAATGAATAAAAATTACAACTCGATACCTATGACAAAGTATGACTCTATATGAATGCCTCTGACATGTACCAGGATGTGCAATGATCTAGCGTAACATGTATCAAAATTGATGAACGATGGCTGAGCCACAACTACTATGTCAGCTATATGGTCATGCAAAGCAATATGATAATGAATGCTCAAGTCATCAAACGGAAGCGGTGGAAGTTGCATGGCAATATATCTCGGAATGGCCATGGAAAAGCCATAATAGGTAGGTATGGTGGCTGTTTGGAGGAAGATATAATAAGGCTTATGTGTGATAGAGCGTATCATATCACGGGGTTTGGATGCACCTGCGAAGTTTGCACCACGTCTCGATGTGAGAAAGGGCAATGCACGGTACTGTAGAGGCTAGCAAATTGCGAAAAGGTAAGAGTGCGTATAATCCATGGACTCACATTAGTCATAAAGAACTCATATACTTATTGCAAAAGTTTATTAGCCCTCGAAGCAAAGTACTACTATGCATGCCCCTAGGGGGATAGATTGGTAGGAAAAGACCATCGCTCGTCCCCGACCGCCACTCATAAGGAGGACAATCAATAATAAATCATGCTCCAACATCATAGCATAACGAGAGACTATACGTGCATGCTTCGGGAATCACAAACCTTAACACCAATATTCTTACTAACCACAACCGTTTACTAATACCTCCCCCATATTATCATCTCTATATTGCAAAACTATTGCAAGGAATCAAACATATCATATTCAATGATCCATAAGTTTTATGTAGGATTTTATGACTAACCATGCAAATGACCAATTCCTTTTGACTCTCTAAATAGATATAAGTGAAGCATGAGAGTTTAATTTTTCTACAAAAGATCATGCTCTAATAAATATAAGTGAGCAAAAGAGCATTTTCCAAATAACGGTTTTCTATGTGAAGAGAAACAGGAAATCCAAACTTCAAATGATATAAGTGAAGCACATGAAGCATTCTATAAAGCCACACTCAAAAGATATAAGTGAAGTGCAATGAGCTTTTGATGCGGAGCATCCCACGTTCATCCCCATGTACACTCCGACTACTCTCCAAGCCCCAAGAGAACATAAGACGAGACCTCAAGTATACGCCATTGGACACAAGGTGAACTCGCTCCTCTCCGAATCGTCACTTTCCACATGTGAGACATGGCTACTACCTCAAACATGTGTGCTATGCATAACCAGGAACCAAGAGGAAGCCCATGGACAAGAAGGCGAGGACACCAAGCACAAGGAACAAGAAGAAGAGCTGCGGAAGAAGCTCCAGCCACCGGACGACCGGTCGGGATCGGACGTCCGGCGCCTGAAGACCCACCGGACGACCGACCCGGACTGGACGACCGACGATCCCGCACCCGAGCCAAATGAGCGGACGTCCGACGCCAATGGACGACCGTCGACCAGACGACCGGCCACCTCCGGAAATCCGGCACTCCAGCGTCCGAGCCAGATCGAGCGGACGTCCGACGTCTACCGGACGTTCTGCCGCCCGTGAGCCATCGGACGACCGGTCCTCAGCGGACGTCTGGTACCTGTCTGCGCACAGTGTTTGGGCCCGAGGCCCATGTACCCCTTCACTTCGCCCCCTTTTGCACTAAGACTATAAATAGACCTCCTTCTCCTCCTAGTTAGGGTTAGCATTGGTTTAGCTCATTTCAGAGATAGAGCATTGCTCATCCACATCGGATCTACTCCACGAGAGAGTCCAAGACCCCTCTTCGGAGAAGATCCCTTTGGATTCAAGACCTCCTTGCAGAGAAGAACATCAAGAGCTCCTCACGGAGAAGACCAGTTACCTCTTGTATCGTCCGTTGTTGACTTTGGATCTTGTACCTCCCTTTGTGTTTATGGATCTAGCGCATGTGTGATCATACTTGTTGGTTTGAGTGTTCTCTTGTGTTCCCCTTGTGATTTTCCCCTCATTTCCCTCCTCGTGTTCTTCATGTCCATCACGGGATCCGATCCTTTCGTGAAAGATCGGCTGATTAGGGTCCCTACCCTACAACATCTTGGTATCATGAGCCACGTTGATCACGATTTCGAAGCCTCCCCTCTTCTTTTTGTAGCTTGATTTTGTTGTGTTCTTCCCAAATTTCGAAAATCCCCACCAAAAATAGCCCCAAATTTTTTTTGTGATTTGTTGGTTTGAGGAAGTTTTGTTGGATGTGATCCATAGATTTGCTTGGTTTCAAGTGGATCTAGCATCTCCCCAAGTTTCCTCATCTTTCACCCATGAAATCTCATCATTTTTGACCCTAAAATCCCCAAATTCTGCCCAAAATTGCGTCCCGAAACTCGCATCTCGCGTTGACCCAGACCCACCGGACGACCGTCACTTTACCGGATGTCCAGAGACCCAGGAAGCACCGGATGTCTGACCTTACCGGACAACCGGAACCTCTAACCCGAGCTGAAATTAGCAGATTTCCGACCCGACCGGACGTCCGGCGACCAGACGACCGTCCATTACCGGACGTCCACTACCTGTAGATATCAACTTCGGCTGATTTTTGTTTCAGCCATAACTAATTCATCCAAACTCCGATTTTGACGTTCTTTAGCTCGTTTTGAAGCTCTTGACATCCCCCTTCCCAAAATAATACCACCAACATGTTTTGACGCCATCAAATTTTATGAATTTTGGCATCTTTGCCTAGGGCTTCCACCACATCATCCGCTACACCACCACCGACTTTCGCAACCTAACCAATTTTGTTCCTCATCGCATTAGTGGTTGCTTTAGGAGTGATTTGAGTCTCCTAAGGTGTCTAGGCTACTTAGGGACGATTGCTTCTTCATCAACCACCACCACCTCTACCGCATAGGCTTACCCACCATACACTTCCACCCCGACTTAACCCAATTTTGTTTGTGTTGTGAGTTGTGTCTCCTATGTTTCGGCTACTTAGGGACCGTGCTTCCAACTCCGACACCATGTATAGTCCACCACCTTACACTCCATTTGCGCATTGCGTCTCAAAACCCATCATTGCATTTCTGCAATCCCATTGAGCTTCCGCAACCACCACCGCATTCCCGCTACCACCATTTGACATTTGAGATTTTGAGTTCACGGTTTTTCCGTTTCCTAAGGTGTTTCAGCTACTTAGGGATGAGTCTCCATCATCTTGGTATCTACATCAAGAACACCGCCACTCATCATCGCCAAGGATGGTAACCTCCATATCATCTTGGTATCGTGGTATCCCTCCATTGTATATTCCCTTGCCATTGCATTGATAACCCCTAGCCCATTTTGCGTCACTTGCCTATCGAGACTAGCCATTTGAGTATTGCCGGCAATGTTACTTGTGCACATTAGTGATCTACACCATACATTCCATACATACCATATCATATTGGTATCATACCGTCCCTTGTGTCACAAGATTGTTCCCGTATATACCCAATTGCTATCTTGGTTTGTGCATTTCGCATTTTGGCCATATACAAAAAAGAATAAGCTTTTAAGAAAAGAAAAAGAGTGAACAAAGAGCTTGTAAGCAAGTGCCATAGCATCATACCACATTACACATAAGATTGTCATATCTGACCATCTTGGATCATACCACCGGGACATCATACACATAGCATACTTGGGATAGAAAGTTCATACATTTTGCATATCATAGGTTGTGCACAAGTGTCGTATCCACCTATAGAGCAATCGTGCTAGCGCCTCTCTTGAGTTGTGCAACACGAGCGTTTTCCGTGGATTCCACATTTTGAGTTCATTCCTTGGTTGCACGACCCCATTTATCTATCTGTGTGTGCGTTTCCGTGTGCCATTCATTGCTATCGGTCTACTTGTTACACTTGCGAATTTGTGAATCTTTTTCAACATTATTGACTCTTGCTAACATTTTGCATCAAATTTTTGTGCCACTATCCTTACCGAGCTCCACCATAAGCCTTATTTGTGTAGGTGTGAGAAACCGACAAGAATTGGTACCAATTGTGCTATTTCCTTGTTACATCATTGAGTGATCATTGATCCATCTTCAACATCGGTCAAGGTACATTCGGTATAGTTCTTCTCCTTTCTAAACTCATATTTGCTCGAGAATTGTGATGGATAGGCAAGGCATTTCATCTCCGGTCTTCCACAACAACGACGGCGTGAACAACTACATCACCAAAGCGTCAATCTTCGATCTACAATGACAAATGCAAGGCGCACAATCAAGATTGCGAGAGCGCATCAAGAACCTCTCCATCGACATTCGTCACTCTGAAGCAAGGAAAAGGAACTACATCGACAACAAGCTTTCTGCACAAAAGGAGGAGCAAGATGCAAGGATGGAGGAGATTCGAACCTTGTTGATCAACCGTTCTTCCCCTTCATCATCCTCAAGGCGGCGACGCTCAAGTCACAAGTCTTCGGAGCACAAAAATGATGCAAGCGCAAGTCGTCCACGTCCACATCTCCATGGCGACCACCATCACGGTCGTGATCCACCTCGTCATGAAGGGCAAGTCACCTCCAAGCATCATGTGCATGACGACGACGACGAATGCCATTGAGCTCAAGCACGACAACGACACCATCATCATGAAGATGCTCACCAAGCGCAAATGCACAAGTCCCAACAAGCCCTACTTCACGCCAAGTCCAAACATCATGAGCACAAGAGAAGACCGCGAGACAAGCACCACCAAGACAAAGCTACGGCTACACCAACCACTTCGGCATCTTCGCCAAGTGCTATCAAGGCATCTTCGCCTTTGGACGTACGACATCTTTGAAGGAAATATGCCCTAGAGGCAATAATAAAGTTATTATTTATTTCCTTATATCATGATAAATGTTTATTATTCATGCTAGAATTGTATTAACCGGAAACATAATACTTGTGTGAATACATAGACAAAGAAAGTGTCACTAGTATGCCTCTACTTGACTAGCTTGTTAATCGAAGATGGTTATGTTTCCTAACCATAGACATGAGTTGTCATTTGATTAACGAGATCACATCATTAGGAGAATGATGTGATTGACATGACCCATTCCATTAGCTTAGCACCCAACCGTTTAGTATGTTGCTATTGCTTTCTTCATGACTTATACATGTTCCTATGACTATGAGATTATGCAACTCCCGTTTACCGGAGGAACACTTTGTGTGCTACCAAACGTCACAACGTAACTGGGTGATTATAAAGGTGCTCTACAGGTGTCTCCAAAGGTACATGTTGGGTTGGCGTATTTCGAGATTAGGATTTGTCACTCCGATTGTCGGAGAGGTATCTTTGGGCCCTCTCGGTAATACACATCACTTAAGCCTTGCAAGCAATGCAACTAATAAGTTAGTTGCAAGATGATGTATTATAGAACGAGTAAAGAGACTTGCCGGTAACGAGATTGAACTAGGTATTAAGATACCAACGATCGAATCTTGGGCAAGTAACATACCGATGACAAAGGGAACAAACGTATGTTGTTATGCGGTCTGAACGATAAAGATCTTCGTAGAATATGTAGGAGCCAATATGAGCATCCAGGTTCCGCTATTGGTTATTGACCGGAGACGTGTCTCGGTCATGTCTGCATTGTTCTCGAACCCGTAGGGTCCGCACGCTTAACGTTACGATGACAGTTTCATTATGAGTTTATATATTTCGATGTACCGAAGGTTGTTCGGAGTCCCGAATGTGATCACGGACTTGAAGAGGAGTCTCGAAATGGTTGAGACATAAAGATCGATATATTGGATGACTATATTTGGACACCGGAAAGGTTCTGGGTGAGATTGGGACAATACCGGATCACCGGGAGGTTATCAGAACCCCCCGGGAGGTATATGGGCCTTATTGGGCCTTAGTGGAAAGGAGGGGAAAGGAGCAAGGGAGGGGGCACGCCCCCCAAGCCCAATCCGAATTGGGAGGGAGGGCCGGCCCCCCTTTCCTTCTTCCCTCCTTCCTCTTCCTTCCCTCTCCTACTCCTAATAGGAAAAAGGGGAGTCCTACTCCCTGTGGGAGTTGGACTCCCCCTTAGGGCGCGCCACCCTCCTTGGCCGACCCCCTCCTCCACTCCTTTATATACGGGGGCAGGGGGGCACCCCATAGACACAACAATTGATCATTGATCTCTTAGCCGTGTGCGGTGCCTCCCTCCACCATAATCCTTGATAATATTGTAGTGGTGCTTAGGCGAAGCCCTGCGACGGTAGAACATCAAGATCGTCACCACGCCGTCGTGCTGACGGAACTCATCCCCGACACTTTGCTGGATCGGAGTCTGGGGATCGTCATCGAGCTGAACGTGTGCTAGAACTCGGAGGTGCCGTAGTTTCGGTGCTTGATCGGTCGGGCCGTGAAGACGTACGACTACATCAACCGCGTTGTGCTAACGCTTCCGCTTCCGGTCTACGAGGGTACATAGATAACACTCTTCCCTCTTGTTGCTATGCATCACCATGATCTTGCATGTGCGTAGGATTTTTTTTGAAATTACTACGTTCCCCAACAGTGGCATCCGAGCCTAGGTTTTATGCGTTGATGTTGTGCACGAGTAGAACACAAGTGAGTTGTGGGCGATATAAGTCATACTGCTTACCAGCATGTCACACTTTGGTTCGGTGGTATTGTTGGATGAAGCGGCCCGAACCGACATTACGCGTATGCTTACGCGAGACTGGTTCTACCGACGTGCTTTGCACACAGGTGGCTGGCGGGTGTCAGTTTCTCCAACTTTAGTTGAACCGAGTGTGGCTATGCCCAGTCCTTGCGAAGGTTAAAACATCACCAACTTGACAAACTATCGTTGTGGTTTTGATGCGTAGGTAAGAACGGTTCTTGCTCAGCCCGTAGCAGCCACGTAAAACTTGCAACAACAAAGTAGAGGACGTCTAACTTGTTTTTGCAGGGCATGTTGTGATGTGATATGGTTAAGACATGATGCTAAATTTTATTGTATGAGATGATCATGTTTTGTAACCGAGTTATCGGCAACTGGCAGGAGCCATATGGTTGTCGCTTTATTGTATGCAATGCAATTGCGCTGTAATGCTTTACTTTATCACTATGCGGTAGCGATAGTCGTGGAAGCATAAGATTGGCGAGACGACAACGATGCTACGATGGTGATCAAGGTGTCGCGCCGGTGAAGATGGTGATCATGACGGTGCTTCGGAGATGGAGATCAAAAGCACAAGATGATGATGGCCATATCATATCACTTATATTGATTGCATGTGATGTTTATCTTTTATGCATCTTATCTTGCTTTGTTTGACAGTAGCATTATAAGATGATCTCTCACTAAATTTCAAGATAAAAGTGTTCTCCCTGAGTATGCACCGTTGCCAAAGTTCGTCGTGCCCAGACACCACGTGATGATCGGGTGTGATAAGCTCTACGTCCATCTACAACGGGTGCAAGCCAGTTTTGCACACGCAGAATACTTAGGTTAAACTTGACGAGCCCAGCATATGCAAATATGGCCTTGGAACACTGAGACCGAAAGGTCGAGCGTGAATCATATAGTAGATATGATCAACATATTGATGTTCACCATTGAAAGCTACTCCATTTCACGTGATGATCGGTTACGGTTTAGTTGATTTGGATCACGTGATCACTTAGAAGATTAGAGGGATGTCTTTCTAAGTGGGAGTTCTTAAGTAATATGATTAATTGAACTTAAATTTATCATGAACTTAGTACCTGATAGTATCTTGCTTGTTTATGTTTGATTGTAGATAGATGGCCCGTGTTGTTGTTCCGTTGAATTTTAATGCGTTCCTTGAGAAAGCAAAGTTGAAAGATGATGGTAGCAATTATACGGACTGGGTCCGTAACTTGAGGATTATCCTCATTGCTGCACAGAAGAATTACGTCCTGGAAGCACCGCTGGGTGTCAGCCCTGCTGCTGGAGCAACACCAGATGTTATGAACGTCTGGCAGAGCAAAGCTGATGACTACTCGATACTTCAGTGTGCCATGCTTTACGACTTAGAATCGGGACTTCAACGATGTTTTGAACATCATGGAGCATATGAGATGTTCCAGGAGTTGAAGTTAATATTTCAAGCAAATGCCCGGATTGAGAGATATGAAGTCTCCAATAAGTTCTATAGCTGCAAGATGGAGGAGAACAGTTTTGTCAGTGAGCATATACTCAAAATGTCTGGGTATAATAATTACTTAATTCAACTGGGAGTTAATCTTCCGGATGATTGCGTCATTGACAGAATTCTCCAATCACTTCCACCTAGCTACAAGAGCTTCGTGATGAACTATAATATGCAAGGGATGAATAAGACAATTCCCGAGCTCTTCGCAATGCTAAAAGCTGCGGAGGTAGAAATCAAGAAGGAGCATCAAGTGTTGATGGTCAACAAGACCACTAGTTTCAAGAAAAAGGGCAAGGGGAAGAAGAAGGGGAACTTCAAGAAGAACAGCAAGCAAGTTGCTGCTCAGGAGAAGAAACCCAAGTCTGGATCTAAGCCTGAAACTGAGTGCTTCTACTGCAAGCAGACTGGTCACTGGAAGCGGAACTGCCCCAAGTATTTGGTGGATAAGAAGGATGGCAAGGTGAACAAAGGTATATGTGATATACATGTTATTGATGTGTACCTTACTAGAGCTCGTAGTAGCACCTGGGTATTTGATACTGGTTCTGTTTCTAATATTTGCAACTCGAAACAGGGACTACGGATTAAGCGAACACTGGCGAAGGACGAGGTGATGATGCGCGTGGGAAATGGTTCCAAAGTCGATGTGATCGCGGTCGGCACGCTACCTCTACATCTACCATCGGGATTAGTATTAGACCTAAATAATTGTTATTTGGTGCCAGCGTTGAGCATGAACATTATATTTGGATCTTGTTTGATGCGAGACGGTTATTCATTTAAATCAGACAATAATGGTTGTTCTATTTATATGAGTAATATCTTTTATGGTCATGCACCCTTGAAGAGTGGTCTATTTTTGATGAATCTCGATAGTAGAGATACACATATTCATAATGTTGAAGCCAAAAGATGCAGAGTTGATAATGATAGTGCAACTTATTTGTGGCACTGCCGTTTAGGTCATATCGGTGTAAAGCGCATGAAGAAACTCCATATTGATGGACTTTTGGAACCACTTGATTATGAATCACTTGGTACTTGCGAACCGTGCCTCATGGGCAAGATGACTAAAACGCCGTTCTCTGGTACTATGGAGAGAGCAACAGATTTTTTGGAAATCATACATACAGATGTATGTGGTCCAATGAATGTTGAAGCTCGTGGCGGATATCGTTATTTTCTCACCTTCACAGATGATTTAAGCAGATATGGGTATATCTACTTAATGAAACATAAGTTTGAAACATTTGAAAAGTTCAAAGAATTTCAGAGTGAAGTTGAAAATCATCGTAACAAAAAAATTAAAGTTTCTACGATCTGATCGTGGAGGAGAATATTTGAGTTACGAGTTTGGTTTACATTTGAAACAATGCGGAATAGTTTCGCAACTCACGCCACCCGGAACACCACGGCGTAATGGTGTGTCCGAACGTCGTAATCGTACTTTACTTGATATGGTGCGATCTATGATGTCTCTTACAGATTTACCGCTATCGTTTTGGGGTTATGCTTTAGAGACGGCCGCATTCACGTTAAATAGGGCACCATCAAAATCCGTTGAGACGACACCTTATGAACTATGGTTTGGCAAGAAACCAAAGTTGTCATTTCTGAAAGTTTGGGGCTGCGATGCTTATGTGAAAAAGCTTCAACCTGATAAGCTCGAACCCAAATCAGAGAAATGTGTCTTCATAGGATACCCGAAGGAGACTGTTGGGTACACCTTCTATCACAGATCCGAAGGCAAGACATTTGTTGCTAAGAATGGATCCTTTCTAGAGAAGGAGTTTCTCTCGAAAGAAGTGAGTGGGAGGAAAGTAGAACTTGATGAGGTAACTGTACCTGCTCCCTTATTGGAAAGTAGTACATCACAGAAACCGGTTTCTGTGACACCTACACCAATTAGTGAGGAAGCTAATGATGATGATCATGAAACTTCATAAAAAGTTACTACTGAACCTCGTAGATCAACTAGAGTAAGATCCGCACCAGAGTGGTACGGTAATCCTGTTCTGGAAGTCATGCTACTAGATCATGATGAACCTATGAACTATGAAGAAGCGATGGTGAGCCCAGATTCCGCAAAATGGCTTGAAGCCATGAAATCTGAGATGGGATCCATGTATGAGAACAAAGTATGGAATTTGGTTGACTTGCCCAATGATCGGCAAGCAATTGAGAATAAATGGATCTTCAAGAAGAAGACTGACGCTGGCGGTAATGTTAATGTCTACAAAGTTCGACTTGTCGCAAAAGGTTTTCGACAAGTTCAAGGGATTGACTATGATGAGACCTTCTCACCCGTAGTGATGCTTAAGTCTGTCCGAATCATGTTAGCAATTGCCGCATTTTATGATTATAAAATTTGGCAGATGGATGTCAAAACTGCATTCCTGAATGGATTTCTGGAAGAAGAGTTGTATATGATGCAACCAGAAGGTTTTGTCGATCCAAAGGGAGCTAACAAAGTGTGCAAGCTCTAACGATCCATTTATGGACTGGTGCAAGCCTCTCGGAGTTGGAATAAACGTTTTGATAGTGTGATCAAAGCATTTGGTTTTATACAGACTTTTGGAGAAGCCTGTATTTACAAGAAAGTGAGTGGGAGCTCTGTAGCATTTCTGATATTATATGTGGATGACATATTACTAATTGGAAATGATGTAGAATTTCTGGATAGCATAAAGGGATACTTGAATAAGAGTTTTTCAATGAAAGACCTCAGTGAAGCTGCTTACATATTAGGCATTAAGATCTATAGAGATAGATCAAGACGCCTAATTGGACTTTCACAAACCACATACCTTGACAAAGTTTTGAAGAAGTTCAAAATGGATCAAGCAAAGAAAGGGTTCTTGCCTGTGTTACAAGGTGTGAAGTTGAGTAAGACTCAATGCTCGACCACTGTAGAAGATAGAGAGAATATGAAAGATGTTCCCTATGCTTCAGCCATAGGCTCTATCATGTATGCAATGCTGTGTACCAGACCTGATGTGTGCCTTGCTATAAGTCTATCAGGGAGGTACCAAAGTAATCCAGGAGTGGATCACTGGACAGCGGTCAAGAACATCCTGAAATACCTGAAAAGGACTAAGGATATGTTTCTCGTATATGGAGGTGACAAAGAGCTCATCTTAAATGGTTACGTTGATGCAAGCTTTGAAACTGATCCGGACGATTCTAAATCGCAAACCGGATACGTCTTTACATTAAATGGTGGAGCTATCAGTTGGTGCAGTTCTAAACAAAGCATCGTGGCGGGATCTACATGTGAAGCGGAGTACATAGCTGCTTCGGAAGCAGCAAACGAAGGAGTCTGGATGAAGGAGTTCATAGCCTTTGCTGAGCTTGAATGTCTTCAACAGCTGACTCATGCTTATTCTTGCTCTGCAACTCATGACGCATGGATTTGGCCTTTTCATAAGGGTTGTTTCAGACCCAAATCCTTCTATGTGTATGAGCATCAGCATATTGTTGTTGATCCAATCTTCCAATGGATTTGGAAATCTTCATGTACATTGAAAATCAAAATGTTTGGTTGGTTACTGCTGAGAGATCGTTTAAACACCAGAGACATGCTACTCAGAAGGCATTGGCATGTGGAAGATCATACTTGTGTCCTATGTCCATATCTGATCCATGAAGATCGTGCACATCTGTTCTTCTCTTGTAATTTTAGCATTAGAGTCTGGAATTACTTGCAGATTATCTGGGACCCATAGCCTGGGATGACAACATACAACATGGCAGTAAAGGCTAGGAAGGATTTTGGGCATTCTTTATTCACTGAAGTGGTCTTTACAGCAGCTTGGAACATTTGGATCTTGAGGAATGGCAAGGTTTTCAGGAATGAGACACCTTCTTTCAGCGCATGGAGGCATAACTTCATCGATGACATAACCCTTCTTTCTCATAGGATAAAATGTAAATACAAGGATAGCCTTCTAACTTGGATCTCTAACCTTCCTTAGGTAGTGTTTTTCTTTGCCCTGCTTGGGTTATATGTTTGTAAGTATTTCTGTCTTCCTCTTTTCTTTACTTGTATGGACTTGTAATAGGACTTTGTTCTTTGTTGTTTTCAATAAAGAGCTGTGAGGCTGTTGCCTTGCAGTACATATTCAAAAAAATACTGGTGCAATTGCCTTGGCAAAGGAATCCAGATTTCACAAGAGAACCAAGCACATCAAGAGACGCTTCAATTCCATTCGGGATCTAGTCCAGGTGGGAGACATAGAGATTTGCAAGATACATACAGATCTGAATGTAGCATACCCATTGACTAAGCCTCTTCCACGAGCAAAACATGATCAGCACCAAGGCTCCATGGGTGTTAGAATCATTACTGTGTAATCTAGATTATTGACTCTAGTGCAAGTGAGAGACTGAAGGAAATATGCCCTAGAGGCAATAATAAAGTTATTATTTATTTCCTTATATCATGATAAATGTTTATTATTCATGCTAGAATTGTATTAACCGGAAACATAATACTTGTGTGAATACATAGACAAAGAAAGTGTCACTAGTATGCCTCTACTTGACTAGCTTGTTAATCGAAGATGGTTATGTTTCCTAACCATAGACATGAGTTTTCATTTGATTAACAAGATCACATCATTAGGAGAATGATGTGATTGACATGACCCATTCCATTAGCTTAGCACCCGATCGTTTAGTATGTTGCTATTTCTTTCTTCATGACTTATACATGTTCCTATGACTATGAGATTATGCAAATCCCGTTTACCGGAGGAACACTTTGTGTGCTACCAAATGTCACAACGTAACTGGGTGATTATAAAGGTGCTCTACAGGTGTCTCCAAAGGTACATGTTGGGTTGGCGTATTTCGAGATTAGGATTTGTCACTCCGATTGTCGGAGAGGTATCTCTGGGCCCTCTCGGTAATACACATCACTTAAGCCTTGCAAGAAATGCAACTAATAAGTTAGTTGCAAGATGATGTATTATAGAACGAGTAAAGAGACTTGCCGGTAACGAGATTGAACTAGGTATTAAGATACCGACGATCGAATCTCGGGCAAGTAACATACCGATGACAAAGGGAACAAACGTATGTTGTTATGCGGTCTGACCGATAAAGATCTTCGTAGAATATTTAGGAGCCAATATGAGCATCCAGGTTCCGCTATTGGTTATTGACCGGAGATGTGTCTCGGTCATGTCTGCATTGTTCTCGAACCCGTAGGGTCCGCACGCGTAACGTTACGATGATAGTTTCATTATGAGTTTATATATTTTGACGTACCGAAGGTTGTTCGGAGTCCCGGATGTGATCACAGACTTGACGAGGAGTCTCGAAATGGTCGAGACATAAATATTGATATATTGGATGACTATATTTAGACACCGGAAAGGTTCCGGGTGAGATTGGGACAATACCGGATCACCGGGAGGTTATCGGAACCCCCCGGGAGGTATATGGGCCTTATTGGGCCTTAGTGGAAAGGAGGGGAAAGGAGCAAGGGAGGGGGCGCCCCCCCCCAAGCCCAATCCGAATTGGGAGGGAGGGCCGGCCCCCCTTTCCTTCTTCCCTCCTTCCTCTTCCTTCCCTCTCCTACTCCTAATAGGAAAAAGGGGAGTCCTACTCCCTGTGGGAGTTGGACTCCCCCTTAGGGCGCGCCACCCTCCTTGGCCGCCCCCCTCCTCCACTCCTTTATATACGGGGCAGGGGGCACCCCATAGACACAACAATTGATCATTGATCTCTTAGCCGTGTGCGGTGCCCCCCTCCACCATAATCCTCGATAATATTGTAGCGGTGCTTAGGCGAAGCCCTGCAACGGTAGAACATCAAGATCGTCACCACGCCGTCGTGCTGACGGAACTCATCCCCGACACTTTGCTGGATCGGAGTCCGGGGATCATCATCGAGCTGAACGTGTGCTAGAACTCGGAGGTGCCGTAGTTTCGGTGCTTGATCGGTCGGGCCGTGAAGACGTACGACTACATCAACCGCGTTGTGCTAGCGCCTCCGCTTCCGGTCTACGAGGGTATGTAGATAACACTCTTCCCTCTTGTTGCTATGCATCACCATGATCTTGCGTGTGCGTAGGAATTTTTTTGAAATTACTACGTTCCCCAACAATCTTCGCCTACTTCCTGTGAATTCGCCTACATCGACATCATCAAGTACAAGGCGACCACCTACAAGTGAGGGCGACACTTCCATCTTCGGAAGCACCTCAAGGAAGATGGCCGAGCATGGGAAATTCCCTTCGGTCATGGACACAAGCTACGAGGTGCCACATCATATGGGTCTCCTACAACAAGACGACGGTAAGACAGTCGAGTTTGGGCCATCCCCTTTGACCACGGCGACGAGCACGAACCTCTTCAACAACATGAAGATGACGCCCATATTGGACTCATACTCCGAGTCAAGCTACGAGACCGCACATGAGACCTTATCTTTGGTCTTAGAGGAGAGGATGAGTGTGACCACCACTAGCCCCACACATGAGAGCATGCCACACATCCTATGTGAGGTTGAGAGCCATTTGAGTGACTCCACCAACCATATGAGTGAGAGCATCATACCGGGAGTGAGTGAGCCACAACACTTAGTGAGTGAGGTAGTTGACACGGCATGTGAGGCCACTATGATTTCTAACAACCTAACCTCTAGTCCGAGTGTGTTTTCTTCTCTGGTGCTAGGTCTCCTACATGACGACACACCTATCCTTCACGAGTCCATACCTCCGACGGAGACGACGATGGCCATGGTGGAAGAAGACGTACCCCCCACATGGTTCCATCAAGACGAAGATGCCCAAGCCTTGGTCTTCGACACCTCACCTACAACACATGAGTGATGCTCCAATGGTAACATAGGTAATGGTGCTTCTCTTGTCCCACTAGTGGACTATCTCACCAATGATTGCTTGCATGATGTTGATCCACCTATTCCCATGCTTCATGCTAGTGCGACTTCTTCATGTCATGACTTACCTATTTATGGTGAATATGATGACGAGCATGTCGAGTTGCCTAGTTGTGATGCTATGCTCCATAGGATATCATGTGGAAATTCTATTGGTCACATCATGCTATGAGTGAGATCTCCCATATTGCACCATTTCAATCTCAACATAGTAACTATGCATGCCCCATTAAGATCAATCCCATTTGCACTTATGGAATAGATGACGAGATGATGATCACTGGCTTTTGTTTTTCATGTGATGATATTGCCATGCTTCCTTTACATGATTTGCACAATCCATCTATTATGCCATGCCATGATCACACAGAACCAAAATATGCTTTGTTTTGGATGTTTTCAATATTCTCCATGTGATGTTTCCATTAATTCTCATGAGGAGACCCCCATAGTTTCCTCATACATATTAGGAGATTTTGATGCATTCCATACTTTGCATAATTCTCATAATTGCTTGCACCATATGCATTCCATGAATAACAATGCTCTACATATTTCTTGTGATGCATTACACAATTTGAGTCTCCATTACGCTATACATAACAACAAACCTATCATGATGGATGACATGTTTTTATATCACACATCTCATTTATTTGAGCATTGGATATTTTGTGCTAACCAACACAAGCACATGCGCATCATGATGGATGATGTGTACATATACCACGCACACACAATTTTTCCTTTGCCTTTGTTTCGTGTAGGTACTTATGAACACTCGTCAACCTCACAATCCCATGAGTTGACGAAACGAGCTCTTGAGAGCAAAGATGACTTGGGATCCTGTGAACTATCCTTCCCACCACTCTCTTCGCTCAACGACTACGCACATCTCTATCACTTGGCTCTCACACGGCTATGGGCCATATACCGCTTGTTGCTTCATGCTCATTTTACCGTGTTCACTTTGCATGCTATGCTTGCTTCTTTGCCATGCAATTGTGACCATTGCTTTCATCTACCCATGATTCACCATTATGCTACTCCTATGTGTATTTGCATGCTTGGTGGAGATCATTGTTGCTATTGCCACATTGATCATGTGCCTCATGCTATTTTGCTCATATCGTGCTTTCATGCTTATGCTATGTCATGTGAATTATTCATGCATACTATTTGCACACATGACATTATTGCCATGATTACCTCTAGTATGTTGCATCTTCGCACTACTAGCACACATCACTTGATCGCTATGATTGCTTGCTTTGTTGCATCACCCATGTTCCTTTCTTACTCGCTTTCTTGGGTTGATGACATATATGTTCGTGCTTCTCACTTGATTTGTCTTGATCATTGTCGCTTGCCTCCAATTGTTTCATCTATGCTTATTGATCTTGGAGACTTGGACATATTACTTGTGATGCATGCTTGTTTACTTGAGCCTATCGTATTTGGTTGTTCTCGCATCATATGCCTCCATACTATGAAATGCTCCCTTGTCCTTTCTTATGATGATCATGATGCATACACTTGTTGGGTATTTTACCACACGAATGATAGGTTTTGCATCTCCGCTAACCTCATTTTTTCCGAGTGTTTGTCATGTTCTTTCATTTTGAAGGATTCACAAGGTGATACCGTCATGAGACAATTTGGTCATGTGAAGGCATACACGATGTGCAACACCAACATTTGCGAGAATCTCCTAAAGGTGAACTCCTTCCCTTTGAGACATCCTCAATTATGCATATTGGATGGGTCATTCTTTCATTGTTGTCTCCTTCTTGTTGTCTACATGATACATCTCGCGAACGGAGGAGCGACATGGGAGATTGACTCTATGGACCTTCAAATTGAGGAGCGCTCGGACTTATTGGAAGCACCTTCGGACCTCCACTCATGCCACGACATCGAGCATTGGTACACTAACACCTCCATATTTGTTGATTGTGCTCACACATGTCATACTCATTGGACATCTCACACTCATGACAAATTTGCATCTTATGCATGGATTGACTCATATTATGATTGCCTTGTTGCATCTTGTATTCCCATGTAATCCATGATATATGAGCTTGTGCATTTTATTAGCAAATTTGTTGTGATCTTCCTTGATGGCATATTCATACATCATGATCATATTGCCCATTATCAATTGCATGATAACATCATAACATTGAGCACCAATTACCATGTTCATGCTTTTGATACACCGTCCCATTATGACATCATTTTGCACAATGGTTGCATCGATCACATTCACCACACCTTTTGGCATACTACAAATCATATTGTTCCCATGAACGCTTTGCATATCATTCTATATCATCTTGATGAGCTTCATGCGCTTTGTCACAAACAATATTGCTGAACGGACTCATTCTTACATGAAGGACACTTTGTGTGCTCTAACCATTGTATTTCTGAGTGTCATTTGTGTTTGCTCCTTTTGCATGTATACCACTCCAGCGACACCTTGGAGTACTTGGATTGCGCAACGTCTTCCACTCCGTCCAACTACAAGTCCATCCACGACTACCGTTTCCATGGTGATGAGGATCACGATCAGAGGTCGGATCTTTCCCAAGGGGGGGGAGATGATGCGGAGCATCCCACGTTCACCCCCATGTACACTCCGACTACTCTCCAAGCCCCAAGAGAACATAAGACGAGACCTCAAGTATACGCCATTGGACACAAGGTGAACTCGCTCCTCTCCGAATCGTCACTTTCCACATGTGAGACATGGCTACTACCTCAAACATGTGTGCTATGCATAACCAGGAACCAAGAGGAAGCCCATGGACAAGAAGGCAAGGACACCAAGCGCGAGGAACAATAAGAAGAGCTGCGGAAGAAGCTCCAGCCACTGGACGACCGGTCGGGACCGGACGACCGGCTCGGACCGGACGACCGACGATCCCGCACCGAGCCAAATGAGAGGACGTCCGACACCAGCGGACGACCGGAGACCGGACGACCAGCCACCTCCGGAAATCCGGCACTCCAGCGTCCGAGCCAGATCGAGCGGACGTCCGACGTCTACCGGACGTCCGGCCGCCCGTGAGCCACCGGATGATCGGTCCTCAGCGGACGTCCGGTACCTGTCTGCGCACAGTGTTCGGGCCCGAGGCCCATGTACCCCCTCACTTCTCCCCCTTTTGCACTAAGACTATAAATAGACCTCCTTCTCCTCCTAGTTAGGGTTAGCATTGGTTTAGCTCATTTCAGAGATAGAGCATTGCTCATCCACATCATATCTACTCCACAAGAGAGACTGCGGCCCCTCCTCGGAGAAGATACCTTTGGATTCAAGACCTCCTTGCGGAGAAGAACATCAAGACCTCCTCACGGAGAAGACCGGTTACCTCTTGTATCATCCGTTGTTGACTTTGGACTTGTATCTCCCTTTGTGTTCATGGATCTAGCGCATGTGTGATCATACTTGTTGGTTTGAGTGTTCTCTTGTGTTCCCCTTGTGATTTTTGCCTCGTTTCCCTCCTCATGTTCTTCGTGTTCATCGCATGATTCGCTCCTTTCGTGAAAGACCGGCCGATTAGGGTCCCTACCCTACAACAGCTTTCTATAAATCAACCATGGACTATCTCATACTAGCATGGTGCATAAAAGAAAAATGAAAACTAAATGCATAAGACGCTCTAAGATTTGCACATATCACATGAATGAAACGAATCAGAAAACATACTGATACTTGTTGAAGAAAGATGGGATGCCTTCCGGGGCATCCCCAAGCTTAGACGCTGGAGTCTCCTTGAATATTTACTTGGGGTTCCTTGGGCATCTCCAAGCTTGAGCTCTTGCGTCTCCTCCTTCTCCTCACATCGAGACCTCCTCGATCTTTGAACACTTCATCCACACAAAACTTAACCGAACTTTTAGTGGCGGGGTTAGTGAATATGGCAATGAAATCCCATCATGTACTGCTGTAACATTATTGTATAATTATAAAAAAACATTACCCACAGTATGCTATCACAATTCTATGGCCCCAAGTGAAGGAGGCTTCAACAAGAATTCAAACATATGCAAATAAGGAGGCTATAACAGCAATATGTGAAAACAGGATAGTCTGTAAAGATTTGAACATCCACCATACTTCTGTAACTCAAAAAATTCTAAAAAATTAGGAAAAAATAAATGTTTTGTATAGAAATACAGTGCAAAAGTTTCAGAACCATTTGACGTTCCAGTAAAAAAAATGTAAAATTGAGCACTACAACCAAAGTTTCTGTTTTGCACCGCACAAACCAACAAGCAATCTAATCATCCTAAAGGCAAATCTTGGCACATTATTTTTATAATACAATGGAATTATTCAAGGGGATAATTATTTTTGTGAGAATCTTCATGAAAAATTCTATATTGTTTCCATGAACATGAACACAAGTGTTCAAGGTCGACCCTCACTTCTCCAATGCATAACTTCCAATCACTTCTCTTTTGTGAAAAGGTTTTTAAGTTCCCCTCTATATTTTTTTGTTTGCAAACTTTATAAAAGCACTCAGCAGAAAAAAATGACTCTCTAAAACTTCCGGGCTGTCTCCTTGGCAGCGCTTTCTTTAAATCCATTAAGCTAGGCATAAAGTGCTCAAGTAATGAATCCACCCAGATCCCAAGGTATATCAAAGCCAATTTTAATTAACAATGATTTGGCATTTAGTTGTAACACCCCGGATGTAACTTTCCCAATTTGTACTCCAACTCTTGCCGTTTCCGGCGTTAAGTTATATTTATTTCCTCGGGTTCGGGTCTTTGTCTTTGTGTGTTGTTATCATTGTCATGCATCTCATATCATGTCATCATGTGCATTGCATTTGCATACGTGTTCATCTCATGCATTCGAGCATTTTTCCCGTTGTCCGTTTTGCATTCCGGCGCTTTGTTCTCCTCCGGTGGTCATTTCTAGCTTTCTTTCGTGTGTGGGGATTAAACATTTCCGGATTGGACCGAGACTTGCCAAGCGGCCTTAGTTTACTACCGGTAGACCGCCTGTCAAGTTTCGTACCATTTGGACTTCGTTTGATACTCCTACGGTTAACCGAGGGACCGAAAAGGCCTCGTGTGTGTTGCAGCCCAACACCCCTCCAATTTGGCCCAAAACCCACCTAACTCTGCTCCTCATCTAGAGCGTTCGATCACGATCACGTGGCCGAAAACCGCACCTCTTTTGGACTCTCCTAGCTCCCGCTATGCCTATTTAAACACCCCCCGATTTTCGGATCTCCTTCCTTCCCGAAACCCTAAAATCCACCTCGCGCCCGCCGGACATGTCCGTTTCCTATCGGACGAGCCGCACCCCCGCCCCAATCCAATAGGAAGCCGCCACCTGTCCCGTCGGGCCACCTCCGCCGCCAGCCCGCAAGGCCCAGGCCGGGCCCTCCCGTGCCGCCTCCCTGGGCCGAGCCGCCCCGCGCGCCCGCCGGCCTTCTCCTTCGCCCGCGCCGCCGCCTCTCTCTACAGCCGCTGCCGACGGAGCTAGCGCCGGCCACCTCGCCCTCGCCGGTGACCTCGCCGCCCCACCGGACCGCCGACCCCGCCGCCTCTTCCTCGCCGCCCCGAGCCGCCGCCTCGCCGCCGCCGCAGGAGCTCGCCGCCGTCGCCCCTCTCCGGCCTCGCCTCGCCCTCGCCGGCCGCCCGCGACCTCGGATCCGCCGGCCGTGAACAGTGCTCGCCGCCGCCGCCTCGGTTCGCGCGCTGGTCAAACCCTAGATCTGAGGGTTGCTTTTTTCCTAAGTCCCTGATATTTTCAGTCCATATGCTCATGTTCGTAGCTCCGTAACTTTTCATCCGTAGCTCCGATTCATGCATATAGCATATCAAAATGTTCACCTCAGAGAGTACATCATTTCATTCCATTGCATAATTTTCATTTGAGTTCATCTGGATGCCCAAAATGCTGTTAGAAGAGGGCTACTTGAGTTAATTGTCAGATCTGCTACTCCATTTAGGTTTTTGTCATTTTTGCCATGTTTAATGTGTGCATGCTATGCTCATGAGTTCTACATATGTTCTGTTAAGGGTTTTGTCATCTTTCCAGAGGTGCAACCCATGTATTTTTGTGATGTGTGTGGTGACTAGTGCAAGCTTGCAAAGTGGTGCACTTGCTAATTCTGATTTCAGGGACTTAGTAATTTCACTAAGTCCTGGAGCTGTTTATTTCATGATGCCATATGTTCATGTTGTTTCCTAGTGATCCGTACCTCTTTTGAGGATGATAAGTAAGGATGTTTTGTTAATATTGTAGTGCTCTATCCATCCATGTCTTTGTTTGCAATTATGGAGCATCCTAGCTTGAGTCAATCGAGCTCTACTTTTGCTACTTCGTGAATCTGGGCAGATTGTCAACTTGTTTGCAATTTTGCCGGTGATGTTGTAGTTGATTCGTGCATGCTATGTTATTGTTCTTGCCATGTCTCGATTGCATTTTGTGCCTTCTTGATGGGTGTATGCTTGTCTTGCCATGACTTGCACCGTAGTGAGTGCATCGAGCTCGTAAACATGCCTACTTGAGTTATATTTCAGCATGTGCCAGTTTTTCACTGAGTCTGAAAACTGATTATGTTTTTGCTATGTTCACATGCTTGCAATTGTATTTTCCGATCCCTTTTGGCTCAAGGTCACTAAGGGACTTTTGTTAAGATCTTTGAGTAGCTCCATGCCATGCTTTACTTTGCCATGTTCAGGTCCTGTAGCATGTAGTTTTGTGGCTCCGAAGAGTGCTACTTGATCTGAAATTCCAGACAAGTGTTAATTTCACTAAGTCTGAAATCTGTTTGTCATATGCATTTTTGCCATGCTTGTTTGAACCTGTTAATGGATGAATTTGGCCGTAGCTCAGTGCTAGACTTTTGTTAAGCATCTTGTATGCATCCCTACCATGTATTTTGTTGTCATGTTTGGGTGCTGTAGCATGTTCATTCTATTGCATTTAGATGGCTACTTGCTGTAAATCGCAGACCGGTGTCATATTTGAATCGCTTGCCATTTCCAAACCATAACTCCGACTCCGGCGTTCTTTATATCGTTTTCAAGCGATTTCATCTCATATTTCCAGTGGCACACTTGGTTTTCCAAGTTGAGGCCAGGTTCATGCATTTCCTGTCATATCTTGCATTTTGCATCCCGCATCGCATCCCGCATAGCATATCATCTTTGCATTGTGTTGTTTGAGTTTGCACGTGGTTGATTGTGTCCTTGTTGCTTGTTTGTCTTGTTTGGGTAGAGCCGGGAGACGAGTTTGCTAATGAGGAGCCCGTTGAGTTTGCTTTCGAGGATCCAGTCAACTTTGACAACTGTGCAGGCAAGATGATCATACCCTCGAAATCACTACTATCTTTGCTATGCTAGTTTGCTCGCTCTTTTGCTATGCCAATGCTATGATGCCTACCACTTGCTTTCAAGCCTCCCAAATTGCCATGTCAAACCTCTAACCCACCATGTCCTAGCAAACCATTGGTTGGCTTTGTTACCGCTTTGCTCAGCCCCTCTTATAGCGTTGCTAGTTGCAGGTGAAGATTGGAGGCCGTTCCTTGTTGGAACATCTATTTACTTGTTGGGATATCATTATATTGCTATGTTATCTTAATGCATCTATATACTTGGTAAAGGGTGGAAGGCTTGGCCTCTCGCCTAGTGTTTTGTTCCACTCTTGCCGCCCTAGTTTCTGTCATATCGGTGTTATGTTCCCGGATTTTGCGTTCCTTATGCGGTTGGGTTATAATGGGAACCCCTTGATAGTTCGCCTTGATTAAAGCTTTTCCAGCAATGCCCAACCTTGGTTTTACCATTTTCCACCTAGCCTTTTCTTTCCCTTGGGTTCTGTAGACTCAAGGGTCATCATTATTTTAACCCCCCCGGGCCAGTGCTCCTCTGAGTGTTGGTCCAAACTGTCAGCCGCCGGTGGCTACCAGGGGCAACTCTGGGCTGGCCTACCGGAAGTTTAGACAATCTGAGTGTGCCCTGAGAAAGAGATATGTGCAGCTCCTATCGGGATTTGTCGGCACATTCGGGCGGTGTTGCTGGTCTTGTTTTAACCTGTCGAAGTGTCTTGAATTACCGAGATACCGAGTCTGATCGGAACGTCTTGGGAGGAGGTCTATTCCTTCGTTGACCGTGAGAGCTTGTCATGGGCTAAGTTGGGACTCCCCTGCAGGGATTTGAACTTTCGAAATCCGTGCCCGCAGTTATGGGCAGATGGGAATTTGTTAATGTCCGGTTGTAGATAACTTGAACCTTAATTAATTAAAATGAAACTGAGTGTGTTACCGTGATGGCCTCTTCTCGGAGGAGTCCGGGAAGTGGACACGGTGTTGGAGTAATGTTTGCGCAGATGGTTCTCTAGTTTCTCTCTCGCGCTTTGCCTCCTCTTCTCGCTCTCTTTTGCGAATAAGTTAGCCACCATACTTGCTAGTCGCTTGCTGCAGCTCCACATATATTTACCTTGCCTTACCTATAAGCTTAAATAGTCTTGATCGCGAGGGTGCAAGATTGCTGAGTCCCTGTGGCTCACAGATTACTATTACACCAGATGCAGGGCCTGATGATTCCGCTCCAGGAGACGCGTACGAGCTCAAGTGGGAGTTCGACGAAGACTCTCAACGATACTATGTTTCCTTTCCCGATGATCAGTAGTGGTGCCCAGTTGGGGGTGAACGGGACCATTGTCGCATGTTGGGTTCTCTTTTATTTTGGCGCCGTAGTCGGGCATGAGTGTTTGGTTGATGTAATGTTATTTATGTACTTGTTTGACGTGGCGAGTGTAAGCCAACTATGTTATCTCCCCTTTATGATTTATATTACATGGGATGTTGTGAAGATTGCCTAACTTGCGACATATGCCTTCAATGCGATTATGCCTCTAAGTCGTGCCTCGACACGTGGGAGATATAGTCGCATCGAGGGTGTTACATTAGTAGTGAGCACAAAGCAACATATATCATGCAATGACGAAGTCTAACTCTCTTCCTATGCATCGGCATGTCATACAAGAACAATTCATGCACATCAAGTAAAGGCCAATACATAGCATAAACAGTTTCTTGCAATTTTATCGTGTCCGAAACATAGAGAGCTGGAGATATAGTTCCTCCCTCATAATAATTGCAAGTAGGAGCAGCAAGCACATGCATATTATATTCATCAAAATCATCATGTGTAATGGTAGAATGCAACCCATCAATGTAATCCTTAATAAGTGCAACTTTCTCCGATATAGTGTAGTTTGGAGAATTCAAAAAGATAATAGGACTATCATGTGTGGGTGCAAAAACAACAATTTCATTTTTAACATAAGAAACTATAGCAAGTTCATCTCCATAAGCATAATTTAAATTGGCATCATGGCCACAAGCATAGCAAGCATCATCAAAAAGGGATATTTCAAACGAATCAACGGGATCATAGCAATTATCATGGCATTCATCCTTCGGTAAGAATGAAGGGAAATTAAACAATGTATGAGTTGAAGAGTTACTCTCACTAGAAGGTGGGCACGAGTGATCAATCCGGTCTTCCTCCATTTATTCTTCACTCTCCTCGTCATCTTTTTCATCCAATGAGCTCGTAGTTTCATCAATTTCTTCTTCCATAGACTCCTGCAAAATATTAGTGTTTTCTTGGACAGCGGAGTTATTCTCAATAAATACATCAATATTGTAATTGTATTTATAATTATCATAGCAATATTTAAGGATAGCAAGATTTTTAGGTCTATAAACTGAATCATCAAAATAAACTTTTCAAACAAATTTTCAATTTCATATGCACCCTTAAAAGCAACAAATTATTCTATTTATTCCACATCATAATAATCATCTATACCTCTAGCATAAGAAGCCAAGGTTTCATTATCATTAAATTCACATGAATAGGGAAGGTGTAGAACCTCAATCTTAGAGCAACAAGTATAATCATACCTCAAGCATAGATTCCAAGCATACCATTGCAACATTTCGATTTGATCCCATAAAAGTTTTCCCTTTTGAGTCAAGCAATAATCCCTAAAGTATTCACATTGATCCAACATTACTTCCATTATCATGTTGAATGGGGTTTTCTCAGGATTATCAAAGTAGTGCATAATATTTTTCACATAACGAGCATCTAGGGTTTTAGGAGGTTCCCCATCTCCATGAGTAGCAAGTACCACTAATTTTTTGGTGTTTCATGTTCCATATCCATAACTAAAGATAGAGAACAACTTAGAACAGGAAATAAAAACTACTTAGTGATAAAGCAAACAAGCACACACGAGAATATTCACCCCACGCTATTGCTCCCCGACAACCGCGCCAGAAAAAGGTCTTGATAACCCACAAGTATAGGGGATCATTTGTAGCCTTCTTCAATAAATAAGAGTGTCAAACCCAACGAGGAGCTAAAGGCAGAACAAATATTCCCTCAAGTTCTATCGACCACCGATACAACTCTATGCACACTTGACGTTTGCTTTATCGGAAATAGGTATGAAACTATTTTGTAGGTGTGATGCTAGAACTACTTTGCAAGAATAAAACTAGAATTACTTTGCAAGATAATAAAAGTTAGGTGTTTAGTAAAAGGGTTTGTGTCAACAAGAAAGTTATTTGTCCCTAGGCAATCGATAACAAGAACCGGTAATCATTCTTCCAACTTTATATGAGGGAGAGGCATGAGCTAACATACTTTCTCTACTTGGATCATATGCACTTATGATTGGAACTCTAGCAAGCATCCGCAACTACTAAAGATCATTAAGGTCATGAAACCCAACAATAGCATTAAGTATCAAGTCCTCTTTACTCCCATTCGACATACCCCACCTACTCGGGTTTAAGTTTCTGCCACTCTCGCAACCCACCGTAAGCGAACCATGAACATATTGCAACACCCTACAGCGGGGGCCCCTCACGTTTGTGCGAGAATAGAGGGCACCGTAGGACAACACCATAAATAAAATATACAATCATACCAACTAAGATCACGATTAACCCATAGGACAAAACGGATCTACTCAAACATCATAGGATAACCATAGATCATTGGGAAATAATATATGGAGTTGAGCACCATGTTTAACTAGAGATTACAACGGGGAGAAGGGGTGTTACACCGCTGCATAGAGGGGGGGGGGAGAGTTGGTGTTGACGGTAGCAATGTTGTTGATGTAGATCGTCGTCCGATCGTTGCCCAGTGACACTCCGGCGCCACCGGAAGCGAGGGGGAGAGAGCTCCCTACTTCTTCTTCATCCTTGGCCTCCCCCCTAGATGGGGAGGAGAGTTCCCCCTCTGGTCCTTGGTCTCCATGGCGGAGGAGGGGCGGGAGCCCCTCCGAGATTGGATCTCCCTCTCTGTTCTCTTCTGTTTCACGCTCCCCAGATCTGGCCAAAAACCGTTTCTTATATTCCCGGAGATCCGTAACTCTGATTGCACTAAGATTTTAACACGATTGTTTTTCGAATATAAGCTTCCTTGCGCCCGAAGTAAAGCTCCAACCGACGTACGAGGTGGGCACAACCCACCACCATGCGCCTGGCTCAGGGGTCGGATCCTGGTGGGTTGTTCCCACCACGGGACTCCGTTTGAGGTGATTCCAACTCCCAAAAATCACATATGTTCCAAAATATATCTCCGTAAATTTTTATCGCGTTTGGACTTCGTTTGATATGGATTTTCTGCGATACAAAAAACATGCAAAAAACAGGAACTGGCACTGGGCACTAGATCAATATGTTGGTCCAATAAATCATATAAAAAGTTGCCAAAAGTATGTAAAACTTGTATAATATTGGCATGAAACAATAAAAAATTATAGATACGACGAAGACGTATCAACGTGCCGTCTTCAATCCCAAGTATCCTATGTATGTAATGACCAAGATGATGTAGCTATGCAAAATGGCTCGATGCTATTGCTTACAAGCTCTTTGTTTCTCCTCTTTTGCTTAAAAGCTTTTTTACTATGCCACAATGCTTGATTTGCGAGCCAAAATATGAGACAAATATGTAAGATATGCATGGGAGATACTTATGGCACAATGATGATAGCAAGATTATTTGCACGCTAAATGTAGCTATGCGGAGTAAGCGTATCACTAAGGTGCACAAAGAGCATGGCCTGAGAATTCTCAACTCACTAGTCTCGATAGGTAAGTGACGCAAAAAGGCTCGGGTTATCAAAGCAAAGGCAAGGAAATGTACTAAGTGTCGTCGAGGTTACCGTCCCTCCTTATGGTTGGTATGAGGATGAATGTTGGGAAACGTTGCATGGAAAACAAAAAAAATTGTACGCACACACAAGATCTATCCATGGAGATGCATAGCAATGAGAGGGGACAGTGTGTCTACGTACCCTCGTAGACCGTAAGAGGAAGCCTTTGACAACATGATCAATGTAGTCAAACTTCTTCCGTTCCAACCAATCGAGTACCGAACGTACGGCACCTCCGCATTCAGCACACATTCAGCTCGATGACGTCCTCCGCCTTCTTGATCCAGCAAGACGGCGAGGTAGTGGATGAGTTCCGACAGCATGACGACGTGGTGACGGTGATGGTGAAGCTATCTCCGCAGGGCTTCGCCTAAGCATTATGAAAATATGACCGGGGGTGTAAACGGTGGAGGGGGCGCTGCACACGGCTAAGCAACTGTTCTAGGTGTGCTAGACGCCACCCTCCCACATATGTATACATGGGGGGAGGAGGGAGCAGCTAGGAGGCGCCCCCAAGTAGGCTGAATCCTACTTGGGGTCTCCTCCCAAGTGGCACCCCCCTGCCATGTTTAGGTGCGGGGGAAAGGCAGGGAAGGGAGCCCCCCCTTTTCCTTTCTCCCATGAGAAGGGGAAGGCAGGAGGGTCTAGCCCTCCCCCTTTCCTTCCCTAGGGCCGGATGGCCAGGGAGAGGGGTGCACCAGCCCCCTCTGGGCTGGTCTGTCCCCCCCTGGCCCATTAGGCCCATACACCTACCGGGGTGCCCGGAACCCCTTCCGATGACCCGATGACTACCCGGTGCATCCGAAACTCTTCGGTGTCTGAATACCATCGTCCTATATATATACATATATCAATTTTTACCTCTCGACCATTTCGAGACTCCTTGTCATGTCCGTGATCTCATCCGGGACTCCGACCAACATTCGGTCACCAATTCATATAACACTATATCGTCAATGAACGTTAAGCGTGAGGACCCTAAGGGTTCGAGAACTATGTAGTCATGACCGAGACACCTCTCCGGTCAATAACCAATAGCATAACCTAGATGCCCATATTGGATCCTACATATTCTACAAAGATCTTTATCGGTCAAACCATTATGACAACATACGGAATTCCCTTTGTCCGTCGCTATGTTACTTGCCCGAGATTCGACCGTCGATATCTTCATACCTAGTTCAATTTCGTTACCGACAAGTATCTTTACTCGTTCCGTAATACATCATCTTGCAACTAACTCATTAGTCACTTTGCTTGCAAGGCTTATTATGATGTGTATTACGAGAGGGGCCAGAGATACCTCTACGATACTCGGAGTGACAAATCCTAATCTCGATCTATGCCAACTTGCTACCTCTTGAGCATGTGTTAGTTTTCCCTTGAAGAGGAAAGGGTGATGCAGCAAAGTAGCATACGTATTTCCTTCAGTTTTTGAGAATCAAGGTATCAATCCAGTAGGAGACCACACGCGAGTCACCTCGTACCTACACAGACAAATAAGAACCTCGCAACCAACGCCGTAAAGGGGTCGTCAATCCCTTCACGACCACTTGCAAGAGTGAGATCTGATAGGGATGATAATAACAAGATAAATATTTTTGGTATTTTTATGATATAAATTGAAAGTAAAGATTGCAAAATAAAATAGATTGGAAACTTGTATGATGGAAAATAGACCCCGGGGCCATAGGTTTCACTAGTGGCTTCTCTCAAGATAGCATAAGTATTACGGTGGGTGAACAAATTACTGTCAAGCAATTGATAAAAAAGCGAATAATTATGAGAATATCTAGGTATGACCATGTATATAGGCATCACGTCCGTGACAAGTAGACCGACTCCTGCCTGCATCTACTACTATTACTCCACACATTGACCGCTATCCAGCATGCATCTAGAGTATTAAGTTCATAAGAACAGAGTAATGCCTTAAGCAAGATGAGATGATGTAGAGGGATAAACTCATGCAATATGATATAAACCCCATCTTTTTATCCTCGATGGAAACAATACAATACGTGTAGTTTCCCTTTCTATCACTGGGATCGAGCACCACAAGATTGAACCCAAAGCTAAGCACTTCTCCCATTGCAAGAAAGATCAATCTAGTAGGCCAAACCAAACTGATAGTTCGAAGAGACTTGCAAAGATAACCAATCATACATAAAAGAATTCAGAGAAGATTCAATATTATTCATAGATAGACTTGATCATAAACCCACAATTCATCGGATCTTGACAAACACACCGCAAAAGAAGATTACATCGAATAGATCTCCAAGAGAATCGAGGAGAACTTTGTATTGAGAACCAAAGAGAGAGAAGAAGCCATCTAGCTAATAACTATGGACCCGAAGGTCTGAGGTAAACTACTCACACATCATCGAAAGGGCCATGGAGTTGATGTAGATGCCCTCCGTGATCAATGCCCCCTCCGGCGGAGCTCCGGAAAAGGCCCCAAGATGGGATCTCTTGGGTACAGAAGGTTGCGGCGGTGGAAATAGGGTTTCGTGGTGCTCCTGTATGTTTTCGGGGTATGTGAACATATATAGGAGGAAGAAGTAGGTCGGTTGAGCCACGAGGGGGGAGGGCGCGCTCCCTGCCTCATGTCCGCCTCATTCGTTTCTTGACGTCCACTCCAAGTCCTCTGGATCACGTTTGTTCCAAAAACCACGCTCCCGAAAGTTTCATTCCGTTTGGACTCCGTTTGATATCCCTTTTCTGCGAAACACCGAAATAGGCAAAAAAATAGCAATTTGGGCTGGGCCTCCGGTTAATAGGTTAGTCCCCAAAATAATATAAAAGTGTAAAATAAGCCCATTAAACATCCAAAACAGAGTATATAATAGCATGGAACAATCAAAAATTATAGATATGTTTGGAGACATATCAGCACCCCCAAGCTTAATTCCTGCTCATCCTCGAGTAGGTAAGTGATAAAAACAGAATTTTTGATGTGGAATGCTTTCTAGAACATTCTTCAATGTATTTTTCTCTATTGTGGCATGAATGTTCAGATCCAAAAGATTCAAGATAAAAGTTTATTGTTGACATAAAAATAGTAATACTCCAAGTATGCTAATCAAGCAATTATGTCTTATAAAAATACCATAGCCAAAGAAAACTTATCCCTACAAAGTCATATAGTTTGGCCATGCTTCATTTTCGTCACACAAAGTGCTCTCATCATGCACAACCCCGACGACAAGCCAAGCAATTGTTTCATACTTAGCCTTTTCAAACTCTTTCAACTTTTACGCAATATATGAGCGCGAGCCATGGACATAGCACTATGGGCGGAATAGAATATGATGATTGAGGCTGTGTGAGAAGACAAAAGGGAGAAAGTCTCACATTGAAGCGGCTAATCAATGGGCTATGGAGATGCTCACCGATTGATGTCAATGCAAGGAGTAGGGATTGCCATGCAACGGATGCACTTGAGCTATAAATAGATGAAAGCTCATCAAAGAAACTAAGTGGGTGTGCATCCAACTCGCTTGCTCACGAAGACCTAGGGCATTTTGAGGAAGCCCATCATTGGAATATACAAGCCAAGTTCTATAATGTAAAATTTCCACAAGTATATGAAAGTGACAACATAGGAGACTCTCTATCATGAAGATCATGGTGCTACTTTGAAGCACAAGTGTGGAAAAAGGATAGTAACACTGTCCCTTCTCTCTTTTTCTCTCATTTTTTTATTTGGGCCTTTTTTTTCTTTTGGCCTCTTTTTTTCGTCCGGAGTCTCATCCCGACTTGTGGGGGAATCATAGTCTCCATCATCCTTTCCTCAATGGGACAATGCTCTAATAATGATGTTCATCACACTTCTTTTTACTTACAACTCAAGAATGACAACTCGATACTTAGAACAAAATATGACTCTATGTGAATGCCTCCGGCGGTGTACCAGGATTGCGATGAATCAAGAGTGACATGTATGAAAAATTATGAATGGTGGCTTTGCCACAAATACGATGTCAACTACATGATCATGCAAAGCAATATGACAATGATGACGCGTGTCATAATAAATGGAATAGTGGAAAGTTGCATGGCAATATATCTCGGAATGGCTATGGAAATGCCATAATAGGTAGGTATGGTGGCTGTTTTGAGGAAGATATAAGGAGGCTTATGTGTGATAGAGCGTATCATATCACGGGGTTTGGATGCACCGACGAAGTTTGCACCAACTCTCAAGGTGAGAAAGGGCAATGCACGGTACCGAAGAGGCTAGCAATGATGGAAGGGTGAGAGTGCGTATAATCCATGGACTCAACATTAGTCATAAAGAACTCACATACTTATTGCAAAAATCTACAAGTCATCAAAACCAAGCACTACGCGCATGCTCCTAGGGGGAAAGATTGGTAGGAAAAGACCATCGCTCGTCCCAGACCGCCACTCATAAGGAGAGCAATCAAAGAGCACCCCATGCTTCAAATTTGTCACATAACATTTACCATACATGCATGCTACGGGACGTGCCAACTTCAACACAAGTATTCATCAATTTCACAATTACTCAACTAGCACACCTCTAATATTACCACCTTTATATCTCAAAACCATCTATCAAGCATCCAACTTCTCTTAGCATTTAAAATTTATAACCAAAGTGAATTACCATGCTGTTCTAAAGGACTCTCAAAATGATATAAGTGAAGCATGAGAGATCAATTATTTCTATAAAATAGAACCAACGCCGTGCTCAAAAAGATATAAGCGAAGCACTAGAGCAAAAATTATCCAACTCAAAAGATATAAGTGAAGCACATAGAGTATTCTAATAAATTCCAATTCATGTGTCTCTCTCCCAAAAGGTGTGTACAGCAAGGATGATTGTGGTAAAATAAAAATCAAAGACTCAAATCATACAAGACGTTCCAAGCAAAACACATATCATGTGGAGAATAAAAATATAGCTCCAAGTAAAGTTACCGATGGACGAAGACGAAAGAGGGGATGCCTTCTGGGGCATCCCCAAGCTTAGGCTTTTGGTTGTCCTTGGATTTTACCTTGGGGTGCCTTGGGCATCCCCAAGCTTAGGCTCTTGCCACTCCTTGTTCCATAATCCATCAAATCTTTACCCAAAACTTGAAAACTTCACAACACAAAACTTAAAAGAAAATCTTCATGAGCTCCGTTAGTAAAAGAAAACAAACCACCACTTCAAGGTACTGTAATGAACTCATTCTTTATTTATATTGGTGTTAAACCTAATGTATTCCAACTTTTCTATGGTTCATAAACTCTATTACTAGCCATAGATTCATCAAAATAAGCAAACAACACACGAAAAACAGAATCTGTCAAAAACAGAACAGTCTGTAGTAATCTGTAGGTTTCGTATACTTCTGTAGACACAAAAATTCTAAAATAAATTTCTGTACGTGAGGAATTTATATATTAATCATATTCAAAAATAATTAACTAAATATCACCCTCCAGTAAAAAATGGCAGCAATTCTCACGAGCGCTAAAGTTTCTGTTTTACAGCAAGATCAAAAAGACTTTCCCCAAGTCTTCCCAACTGTTCTACTTGGCACAAACACTAATTAAACACAAAAAACACAACCAAAACAGAGGATATATAAATTATTTATTACTAAACTGGAACAAAAAGAGAGGAAAAAATAAATTTGGGTTGCCTCCCAACAAGCGCTATCGTTTAACGCCCCTAGCTAGGCATAAAAGCGAGGATAGATCTAGGTATTGCCATCTTTGGTAGGCAATCCATAAGTGGCTCTCATAATAGATTCATATGATAATTTAATTTTATTTCTAGGGAAGTGTTCCATGCCTTTCCTTAACGGAAATTGGAATCTAATATTCCCTTCCTTCATATCAATAATTACACCAATCGTTCTAAGGAAAGGTCTACCAAGAATAATAGGACATGAAGGATTGCAATCTATATCAAGAACAATGAAATCTACAGGCACATAATTCCTATTTGCAACAATAAGAACATCATTAATTCTTCTCATAGGTTTCTTAATAGTGGAATCCGCAAGGTGCAAGTTTAAAGAACAATCATCAAATTCACGGAAACGTAGCAAATCACACAAAGTTTTAGGAATCGTGGAAACACTAGCACCCAAATCACATAAAGCAAAGCATTCATGATCTTTAATTTTTATTTTAATTGTAGGTTCGCACTCATCATAAAGTTTTCTAGGGAGAGAAACTTCCAACTCAAGTTTTTCTTCGTAAGATTGCATCAAAGCATCAACGATATGTTTAGTAAAAGCTTTATTTTGACTATAAGCATGAGGAGAATTTAACACGGATTGCAACAAGGAAATACAATCTATCAAAGAGCAATTATCATAATTAAATTCCTTGAAATCCAAGATAGTGGGTTCATTGCTATTTAAAGTTTTGACCTCTCCAATCCCACTTTTATCAATTTTTGCATCAAGATCTAAAAACTCCGAATCATTGGGACGCCCTCTAACTAAAGTTGAATCATCTCCAGTCACATCATTATCAAGATTCATATTGAAAAACAAAGATTTAATAGGGGACACATCAATAACTTTTAGATCTTCATCTTTATTATCATGGAAACTAGAAGAACACGCTTTCACAAAGCACTCTTTTTAGTACGCATCCTAGCGGTTATTTCTTTGCACTCATCAGTGGAAATTCTCATAGCTTTGAGAGACTCATTGATATCATGCTTAGGTGGAATAGATCTAAGTTTCAAAGAATTAACATCAAGATAAATTCTATCCACGTTCCTGGCCAACTCATCAATCTTAGACAATTTTTCTTCAATGAAAGCATTGAAACTCTTTTGCGAACTAATGAATTCTTTAATATTAGATTCAAAATCAGAGGGCATCTTATCAAAATTTCCATAAGAATTGTTGTAGGAATTACTAGGAAACGACCTAGGATTAAAATTACCTCTATACGCGTTGTTACCAAAATTATTCCTACCAACAGAATTCACATCCATAGATTCATATTATTCTCAATCAAAGTAGACAAAGGCATATCATTAGGATCAGTAGGAGTACTCTTATTAGCAAACAATTTCATAAGTTCATCCATCTTTCCACTCAAAACATTGATTTCTTCTATAGCATGCACCTTTTTACTAGTAGATCTTTCAGTGTGCCATTGAGAATAATTAACCATAATATTATCTAGGAGTTTAGTAGCTTCTCCTATAGTGATTTCCATAAAAGTGCCTCCCGTGGCCGAATCTAAAAGATTTCTAGAAGCAAAATTCAATCCGGCATAAATTTTTTGTATAATCATCCATAAATTCAAACCATGTGTAGGGCAATTACGTATCATTAATTTCATCCTCTCCAAAGATTGTGCAACATGCTCATGATCAAATTGCTTAAAATTCATAATATCGTTTCTAAGAGAGATGATCTTAGCGGGAGGAAAATACTTAGAGATAAAAGCATCTTTGCACTTATTCCATGAATCAATACTATTTTTAGGCAAAGACGAAAACCAAGCTTTAGCACGATCTCTAAGCGAGAGCGGAAATAACTTAAGTTTAACAATATCATTATCCACATCTTTGTTCTTTTGCATATCACACAAATCAACAACGTTGTTTAGATGGGTAGTGGCATCTTCACTAGGAAGGCCAGAAAACGGATCTTTCATGACAAGATTCAGCAAAGCAGTATTAATTTCACAAGATTCAGCATCGGTAAGAGGAGCAATCGGAGTGCTAATAAAATCATTATTGTTGGTATTGGCAAAGTCACACAATTTAGTATTATCTTGAGCCATCGTGACAAGCAAGCAATCCAACACACAAGCAAACAAGAAACAAGCAAAAGAGGCAAACTGGAAAAGAGAAGGGGAACGGAAAAAGAGGGCGAATAAAACGGCAAGGGTGAAGTGGGGGAGAGGAAAACGAGAGGCAAATGGAAAATAATGTAATGCGAAGGATAAGAGTTGTGATGGGTACTTGGTATGTCTTGACTTGGCATAGATCTCCCCGGCAACGGCGCCAGAAATCCTTCTTGCTACCTCTTGAGCATGCGTTAATTTTCCCTTGAAGAGGAAAGGGTGATGCAGCAAAGCAGCGCAAGTATTTCCCTTAGTTTTTGAGAACCAAGGTATCAATCCAGTAGGAGACCACACGCGAGTCACCTCATACCTACACAAACAAATAAGAACCTCGCAACCAATGCGATAAAGGGGTCGTCAATCCCTTCACGTCCACTTGAAGAGTGAGATCTGATAGTGATGATAATAATAAGATAAATATTTTTGGTATTTTTATGATATAAATTGAAAGTAAAGATTGCAAAATAAAATATATTGGAAACTTGTATGATGGAAAATAGACCCGGGGCCATAGGTTTCACTAGTGGCTTCTCTCAAGATAGCATAAGTATTACGGTGGGTGAACAAATTACTGTCGAGCAATTGATAGAAAAGCGAATAATTATGAGAATATCTAGGTATGATCATGTATATAGGCATCACGTCTGTGACAAGTAGACCGACTCCTGCCTGCATCTACTACTATTACTCCACACATCGACCGCTATCCAGCATGCATCTAGAGTATTAAGTTCATAAGAACAGAGTAACGCCTTAAGCAAGATGACATGATGTAGAGGGATAAACTCATGCAATATGATATAAACCCCATCTTTTTTCCTCGATGGCAACAATACAATACGCACTATAGAAAAAAGACACATCCGTGACATTTTGGGCCAAACGAATTTTTTTTGTTATACTTATGACACTTCTATGACAATAATTGTGACAAAACACGGTATCATCATAGATGTGGTGGGGTCCTACTTCTATGACAAAAAATCATGACAGAAAATTGGCTATTCGTCCTGGGCGGGCCGGAGACGCGGCTGCATGACATTCTTTGGGCCGTCCATGACGGAAAAAACCATGGTAGAAGCGAGGGCGAGGAAAATATCAGGGTGTTCCCGGTTATGGTGGGTGGTCGGGGCCGAGCGATGCGTGTTTCTCTCGTACACGCACGCGAGGCGTTGGGCTCTAACTGAACCCGAGCGAGGCCTTGGGCTCTAAGTGAACCCGAGCGATTGCACTACAGGCTACGCGTTACTGAAGCCGAGCAATCGATCGATGGCTGTTAACTGAACCCGATCGAGCGATTCCTTCGCTACTGCTGCTAACTGAAGCCGATCGATGCTGCCTTTGGATGAACAGTGAGCGTTGCTCGGGGGGTTTGGATGGACAGTTCCCGGTGGGGGTGGATGAACAGGACCCCGTGGTGTTGCCTCTGGATGAACAGGACCCCGATCGATCGAGCCAGTTGGGGCTGGATGAACAGGACCCCCTGGAGGGCTGGATGAACAGGACCACCCCGTGGAGGGCAGGATGAACAGTAGACAGTGGAGGGCTGGATGAACAGTAGCCCGTGGAGGGGTGGTTGAACAGGATCCCGTGGAGAGGGCTGGTTGAACAGTAGCCGGTGGAGTAGTGTGCGGTGGAGGCTGGATGAACAAGAGCTTGTGGATGAACAGTCATAGGTGGAGGCTGGAGGAGGTCGACGGTGGATGAACAGTAGCCTGTGGAGGCTGAAGGGGGTCGACGATGGAGATGAACAGTATCCCGTGGAGTCCCGTTTTGCGGTACACCACACCCCTCCCGATGAACAGGACCCCCGTTTCGACCGTAGCGCTCAAACACAAGTCCGTTTCCTCCGTTTTGCGGTACGCCACACCCCTCTCGATCAACAGGACCCCCGTTTCGATCATAGGAGGTCCGTTTCCTCCGTTTTGCAGTACGCCAGACCCCACCCGATGAATAGGATCCCATTTCGAATGTGGCCGGTTGAACACAAGGCCGTTTCCTCCATTCTGTGGTACGCCAGGCCTCGTTTCCATCGAATGTTCCGTCCAAGCCCTCCCGATGAACACGACGACGCATTCCGTTTCGACCCAGCGGGTTGGCTCCCCATGAACACGACGATGACGTAGTTTCTCCATTCCGACCCAGCCATGTACACGAGCCCTGGCCATACGTATGCGCGAGTGGGTGTTCGAGACCCTTCCCGTATGTACGTACGTGGCCGTATTTTCTTTCTTGCACACTGGCCGCTGTACGTACGTGTACATGCTACGTGCGCGCCTCTACTACGACACGTGCGCGCCTCTACATCGACCAATATGCACGTACACGTTCGCGACCAGAATGACAACGCTACGTACGCTTCAACTAGGTGGGTCCCGAGTATCAGGCACTTCCTTGCATGCGAAGATGTAGCTGGTGGGTCCCAACAGTCAGGGGGGCGAATCATTTTTTTCCCAGACGCACTTCCTTGCGTGCGAAGATGTAGCTGGTGGGTCCCAGCAGTTAGGGGGAATTTTTTTTCATGAAATACGGTGGCCCGTCCGGTGGGTCCCCGCTGTCAGGTGGAGGAATAATTATTTTCCGCGTAATAAGGAGGCACTTCCTTGCTGCGGCCGTGGACCCAGCTGTCAGCCTCTCAACGTACAGTCCACGTCCGATGGAAGCCGTTCCTTGACCATGTTGACCACGCTGCGCCGAGAGTACCAGGGCGGTGGACGACGGCGAGGCCTAGGAAGGGGATGACGCGGAGCCGGGGAATACGCGGCAGTGGAAGCCCGCGCGGAGAGGAGTACGAGGGTTCACTACTTCGGCTGTGGTGTGAGGCTACCGTCCCCGCAAAGCCTGGCCAGCAGTGGGAATAGTACGGGGCGGTGAGGCCTCCGTGGCAGCACAACCGGCCATGGGAGGCAGGAGCATGCATCACGACCGGCGCTGCTTTGGGCGGCTGGAGCAAGAAGACCAGAGGTTGAAGAAGCACTATGGCCGTTGGATGGACATCGTACGGTCACTGGAGCTAGAATATCTCATATTGACTAAGTTGACAAAGCACTCCATTCCCGTCAACTTAGTAGGCCCACAAGTCAGCCTCCCACCAAGGTGGGTCCCGACCAGCAGGGGGAGTATTCATTTTTTTGTGCGTAATAAGGAGGCACTTCCGGTGGGTCCGAGCTGACAGTGGGGGGAACATTTTTTTCGCGCAATACGGTGGTCCGTCTGGTGGGTCCCAGCAGTCAGGGGGGAAATGTTTTTTTCGCGAAATACAGTGGCCCGTCCGGTGGGTCCTTGCTGTCAGGTGGAGGAATCATTATTTTCCGCGTAATAAGGAGGCACTTCCTTGCTACCGTCGTGGACCCAGCTATTAGCCTCTCCACGTATAGTCCATGTCCGATGGAAGCCGTTCCTTGACCATGTTGACCACACCGCGCCGAGAGCACCAGGGCGATGGACGACGGTGAGGCCTAGGAAGGGGACGACGTGGAGCCGGGGAAGACGCGACAGTGGAAGCCCGCGCGGAGAGGAGTACGAGGGTTCACTAGTTCGGCTACGGTGTGAGACTGCCGGCGCCGCAGAATAACAGGGGGTGTGGGTGAGTAGAGGGATGGCCTGGCCAGCGGTGGGAGTAGTAGGGGGCGGTGAGGCCTCCGCAGCATCACAGCCGGCCACGGGAGGCAGGAGCACGCGACACGACCGGCGCTGCTTTGGGCGGCTGGAGCAAGAAGGCCAGAGGTTGAAGAAGCACTACGGTCGTTGGATGGACATCGTACGGTCACTACGGCTAGAATCATTTATATTGACTAAGTTGACAAAGCCCTTGGTACGTGTCAACTTAGTAGGCCCACAGGTCAGCCTCCGAAACGGTGCGCCCAGATGTTAGGGGGAGGAATCATTTTAGTTTTTTTAGGGGACGCGTCAACTTAGAAGGCCCACAAGTGTGTGGCAGAGAACATATAGCCCATTTGCAATTTGTAAGAATGTACAACCCATTTTTTAATTCTAATGGAATTTACTACAGCCCATCTACAGTTTGTTAAAAGTACAGCCCATTTTCTAGCTAGGACAACGATTAATAATTTCAACCAACCGCTCAAAACAGAATTAAAAAAATTCCCACATTTTTATGGGATCCGAAATATTTTTATCCGAAATTTCTAGTCAGATTAAATATAATTTCAAAATAAAGTTGTATTACGTTAAAATCCAATGAAATATTGCGCGCGCAATAGGTAATGAAATTAAAAATTTCAAATTCCAAAATAATATATTTTTAAACTAATTACGCGTTTGGTGCATTTTTTATAGTTACTGCCCAGTTATTATAATTACATCCTATTTATTATTTCTTAAAGTCCATTTTCTTGTTAAGCCTAATGCATACCTCCTAGGAAAGTTTGCATCCCAGTGGGGCGGAGAATAACAAGTTGACCCGGATATTGTGTACAACTGTCGGCCCAGTTGCATTGCTGATGTTGAAAAAAAAGGCCTGTGTAGTATAGTACAACCTAACATGGCTACTCAGCCCACATTCAGCAACGCCGGAAAGGCCCAAACAAGGCTTCTGTACAACCTTTTGAAGTCACTGAGCTCAATTAATAACTTAAGAAAAAAGTTAGATTACAGTGGAACCTAATTAAAAGCTGTCACGAGCAAAGAAATAATTCAACGGGTCCCACTTGTGCGCGCGCGTGTGTGTGTGTGAGAGAGAGAGAGACCCATCGGTCGATGCTCGTAAATACATCTTTTGGCCATATGCATTGCTGATGCTCAGTAAAAACTTATATAGTTGACACAATCATATAGAACATCATAGCACACTGAACTTGCATACAAAAATTTCACGCAGGCGGCACAATCAGGATGGAAGCAGTGGATCGCTACGGGTAGGGCTATGTTGAAACCAACGAACTCGTACATAACGGTTCATCCCTTGAATGCTGTGCAAAGAAAACAGACAGACAACACAATAAGTTCTGCTAGCACATTAAGTTGATGTACAACCCTTTCTAAAAAAAGTTCAGGTACAAAGTTAGAACAGGTCACAATCAAATGTACTGGCACATCAGTGCTTCACACCCATAGCTCGGATTTAACTAGTATATGACAAGATTCAGTTGTTAACTCAAATTAGAGCACATCCAGGCAGCCAGCCCTGCCTCTTCTCCCAAAGAAGCAGTGGCCTCCGCCGCACGATGGAGTAGGCCCTGTGCCATCCATCATTCCAAGCAACACGGGGAAAGTCTGACGATGACTCCTGTAATGGACGTCGTCGACGGACCCTGGCACCAGCGGCGGCGGCAGGACTTCGATTGGTGGATTGACCACTTCTTCGACATGCACGAACACTCGATACAGGCACATCCCTAACATGGTCCGCGGCGGCCTTGGTGGCGATGAATAGTACAACCCCGGTTCCTGCACCGGTATCTCAACACCAATCACCTTCGGTATGGTGGACAGCTTCTTCATCCATGCCATAACCATCAGAGCCCAGCTGTCTGGAGGAACAAACATACTTACGAGCTCACCTCCAAGGTCGTTGATAAGCTCATTCATGGACTCGCTGTTCCAAGCACGTCGAGGCATGCCGTGGAAGGTAAGCTTTGTTAAAAACTCAAGCTCAGAGGGCACCAAGCACCATCCTGGGTGCCACCAATCAAAGCTCACTAGCGCGCCATCGCAGAACGAACGCCGGGAAGATTCAAACACATGACTGCAGTCGAAAGTTATCCGGAACCTGACGAAGAAATCAGCCGGTGGCGGACAGACTTCGATGAGCAAGTCACTTATTTGGATGCCGTGTGCAATGCCAAGAGCTTTGATAAGGTCTTCCGGCGAGATGGCAGGCCGGTCGCCGTTGATGGTTACTATCAGCACTTTGCCGACAAACTGGTCGTCAAGCGGCGCCATGCCACTGTTGAGTGACAACACGCAGCAACTGAAGGCAGGACAGACCTCAGGATCTCCGGCTTGGAGATCCGCGTTGACCGGCGACATGATAGTGAGCTTGAGTACAGGGAGTACAGGAGGGGGATTTGGGGGAACTGGAGTAGGAATCGAGATTCCAGAGGTGGGGGAGGGGCGGGAGATTGGGGATGAAAAGGTAGCTTGAATTTTGAACATGCGCCAATATGCTCTCGGCGCGCAAGCGCATGAAAACACCGGTGGCGCCCACTTGTCGGCCTAAGAGTCCTTATTCTTTCTTTTTTGAGGAGCCCGGCCTTTTTTTTGAGGATCTTTTGAGAGCCCGGCCCGAGAGTCATAATTGACCTATTTGGCATTGCTTTACTACTCGGCCCATATTCAACGACACCTCACTGGCCCAAACAAGTGTACATCATCAAAAAGACACTGAGCTCAAATTATATAACTTGAAAAAAGGAGATACACTCTGAACACTGGAGAATGGTGATGCCCTCATTTAGCCCACCAGTAGTTCGAGACAATAAACAATTCTAAACAACGATATATACAACATTCAAACACTGACTAGTGACTACTACTGACATAAACAACAAGACATGATAGTTCATAAGAAGTCTTGCTACACCACCAAAACGCACCCATCTGCAGTGCTCAGACTCTCGTGATCCAGACGAGAATGACATTCTAAACAGAGGCAACTATTACACAGTAAGATTGACATAGACGAGGATGACCAAATGACAAGGAATATGCATAACAAAAGAAAGAACTACCCATCCAGAAAAAGCAGCAAAGACAACAAAGTCATTCGAAGAAATGATCCAACACCATCATAATTTGCAGCCCCGCTTCAGCGACCAATGATCCGGAGACACCAGTACTCCACCCTTTCGACGCAACAGCCCAATTACCTATCAACCTGAAGGCTTGAACCACATCATTGCCTGTCGTAATTGAGACATCCAAGGATGAAAGTTAATCCGCATGCCTTTGTCATTCTCACCTTCTTTTGGCTGCATGCTGTATCGTTGACAATCAGGGGAGTTTGCTCCCGAACTCCTAAGGCTCGCCGTTGTAGACATAGTTTTCCATAGCAAACAGAGCCTCTCTGCCATCAAGGTCCTTGCCAACGGTGATCTCCTGGTTAATCGGATAATTGAGTCCGAGAAACAGAGAGTGTGAACCAAGGCTGTTTACCCGCCTCCAACTAAAAAATCCTAAAGGCCCCAACAAGCTGGTATCCTGCTCATAGACGTAACAGCCACTGTCCGGATACTCACGTATTTCACGGTGCTTGTATACAGTGGGGTTTTTGCAATATAACTTTTCCGGCTCATGTGTCCGAATGATCATCAGTCTTTTGCCGTCGTCTGATCGAGTGAGGAACCAGTTGTGCTTCCCCGTTTTTGGCAAAGGAGGTGTGATTACAAAGGGCAGTAACTGTAGGGGCACTACATCATATCAAAAAGGACAGACATTGTTAATGTAAGACCAGCATTGTTCAGAGTATGAGTAGGGTAATGCAAGAAACAACATTGATATGTCCCTGTTGGAACTGGGAGGAAAATATAGGGAAATGTATACTGGGTTCGAAAATATAGAAGTGCCTTGCATGGTTATACTCATGTTATCTCGCAATCGATTCTTCACAGGAAACTACCATGTCATGCATGTTATGGAATCATGTTCTGTCCTCACAAACAAATTCTTCAAGGTAACTAACAAACCATGCATTGTTATATACTCATGTTCTGTGGGCAATTTTTTTGTGAGGATATTATTCTAGCCATTGATTGCTGAAGGGCGAATATAGGTATGTACACATGGTAAGCATTACAGGATTTCACTGCTTCCAAATATAGAGTTCTCCATATGCACATTTACTTCCCTAATGTATGGTTAGATGAAACCAACAGTGTGGTGCATGTTTCTACATCATGAAAATGAGGAAACCAACATGGCCATTGATACACACTCATATTTAGTAGTAGTATATAGATTACTGTAAAATAAGGAGAATATCCATATATTCCTAACCGTTTGATTATTCAGGGGTAAAAATTTGCTGTAATGATATGATCACAATCGCATGAATTAACTCATTCCAAATATAGATGATTTCCGGCGTCTCTAATACATTGCCATAGTTCTACTCAAATTCTGCTCAAACAGGGATATGCCAATCATCACAAAAAGTTCAAACAGTGTCATGGCGTCATCATTAACATGCGACGGAAACAACTTACACGTGTCGTCCCAGCAATACGTGGTGCCATCTGCTTTGTCGATTGCGTAGATGATGCCATTGTGTTCAATAGCATCACAGAAGTGTGTATCAGCTTTGACGATGATCCACTGCGAGCTGAGTTGTCTCCAGTTAAAGAAGGCACCGGCGTAAAGATAGGCGGGTCCGCGGTCGAACAAGGCAATTAGCTTGAAGTCTGCGTAATTCGCATGTCGTGTGGGCACTTGGCAGATTACAATCTTCTGCAAAACAAGGTCCGTCCAACTGACGTGGTAATCTAGATGACTAGGCCCGCGATGGTAAAACTCTATATAATCCAACAGAGGAAGGATAATCTCATGGGAGGTATGGAAGTTCATGAGCACCAACTTTTTACCGTCTTCTCTGAAGGCAGCCATCCAGTGGGAGTTCATGCCGACCCAGTACATACCTGCCAAGAAGTTTCGGGCGATGGCGATCGGATGGGAGTCGAGGGAAATGATGTACGGTGACCCACTACATACCTGCAAAGAAGTTTCGGCTAATGGAGATCGGATTGAAGTCGAGGGGCATCATGTACGCCTCCGTATCATGGTGAGCCAATCTCACAAGACCATATAGCAGCAAGCAGGGTGTCTTGAAAAGCTTTGGCCTCGCTTCGATGATGGCCGTGTGCATGCCCCTCGAGCATGTAGCCAGCCGCAGGGTGCTCAACATATCCATACACGAACAACAGAGGTCGAGGACGCCACTGGGGAGATTGCTCCAATCGCGGCTCATAAGGATCCTACGCGGTTTGCGTTAGGCCATGGTGGAGTTTGGAAGGTGGGGTTTTGGGGGGCTTGATTTACGGGGGAGAAGGCTGTTGGTGCTGGAGCGGCTAGCAAGGGAATAGTGGTACTAGGGGAGGCGAGCGAGGCGAGGGTATGCGGGGGCACGGTGAGATAATGAAGAGTGACCTCAGGATCTCTGGCAAGACGGAGATGGAGATGGAGTGGTGCTAGGGGAGAGGGAGACGAGGCGAGGCATGCTATACAGCGGCGGTGACAGTGGCTGCACAGTGCACAAGGTGAGGCTGGCTTTGGTAACCCGGACACGCCGCCTGGACTGGTGTCACCTCGGGCACAGGGTCTTGTCACTTCACTGTGAGGACCAGATGAATAATAGTATTTTTACCATCAAGTGTACCACAGTTGTACTACTACTAGTAGTAGTAGGAGTAGTAGGAACATGAGTACACTCCCGTGCTAGCATGCCTCTGGGTTCACTTCATCCTCCAGCTACCATCCATATTGCGAGCAGAACCAAATTCTCGTCCATGCGGAAGCACGAAGAAGGACTTTTCTTTTTTGAGGATAACCACATATTCCTTAACTGTAGTAGGAACATGAGTAGTACTCCCTCCAGTCCTCTTTTATCTGCGCATAACTTTTTTCAGTATTTATCTAATTAGTCTACGTATATACCCTTTTGCATGCGCCCATTTCCCTCCATGCCCTGCATTCACAGCATTAATTAGCGTATGCATGAGCCGCTGCAACCAGACTCCAACCAATAAACTGCAGCATACGAGTGGGCCATTCTGTGCGTGTGGGAGAGAGAAGGCAACCGAAGAGCCCGTCCAATCCATTGCATGCAGCAATCAAACCACCGCAGCTCTCCTCATGCATGCGCATAACTTCTCCCATTTACTTCTCCATCGGGAACCGGTTTTCCTCGGCTTTTCACTACTCCTTGATCTTCATTTGCATCCAAACCACACTGCATTCACATTATTTTAACCTCTTCACATCCTCCTGGAGTAATTCCAGAGCCCCTATGAATAATCATCTTCTTCAGTTAGACTAGCCATCTAATCCTAATTCTCCAAACCATAGCCCTTTGGTCTAGCGGTTCCAAATGGCAAAAGAGATCGAGATGCAGGTTTTTAGCGTCCAACATGTCCTCGCCGAAGGCTCGTTGAGCATAGTTGCCACAGTCACCGACCACTCAAGGGTTGTTCGGAAGTGGATCAATAATGTATCCAACTCCCTCGAAAAGGTGGAGATGAATGTCATCGGTCTCGACGCAGAGTACACGGAGCGTGCCACTGGGAAGATCCAACACATCGCTGTCCTTCAACTGTGCCTCGAAGATGATGTTTTGGTGTACCACATCATACACGCGCCCTCCATACTAGGTGAGCTTCACGATTTCTTGTCTCGGGAGGACATATACTTCTATGGGGCAGCCATCGCAGGGGACAAACAGAAGTTGGAGCCGTACAACCTTGATTTGAAAAGCATCGCTGACCTACAAACCAGAATAAAAATTCCAGTAGAAGATTGTGATAAACCAACACCATCCCTATTCGACGTAGCAAATTTTGTGCTCGGAACAAATCTTCAGAAGGATGACGAGACGCTGGCATTAAGGTCATCTGGATGGGAGAATTATCCCTTGACGTACGAGCGGATAAAATATGCTGCCCTCGATGCCCGTGTGAGTTTCGAGATAGCTGCAAGGTCCAGAGGGCTTGTTGCGAAGCCGCCTCCCATAGAAAATGAGAACAACAACAACAAGAAGAAGATGCTGCACCAGCAGCAGGGCATTATGTATGGATGAACTATTTCCTCTCTTGTAAAAAAATATTCCCTCTCTATGTATAATGATATAGATGGGCTATTTCGATGGTGTGCATGTCTTTGGAACAAGTAGTAGCGTGGGTCTGCTTGACTATAAGGAACTATTTATCCGCCTAGATTTCTCTACTACTCCTTCCAGTGATCGGTATGCAATGCATGTGTCCGTAGACATGATATCTTGTCCATGGAAGTTCAACTACGACGACCATCATGTTTCATCCACTGCCACTCGCGATTCCCACGATGCCGCTCCAACCCATGGCACCACATCCCCCGACGTGCACCTCACCCCTCTCGGCCGCACCGCCCCTCTACCTTTGTGTGCATGGCATGTGGGCCACCTTAAATGCGGCAAGCATCAAGTTTCTACCACAACCACACGCGATTCCCACGACGCCGCACGAACCCATGGCACCACACGTCCCCCGACCTGCGGCTCACCCCTCTCGGCCCCACTGCCCCTCTAAATTTGAATTTGAAACTTATAAAACGAAAATATTCAAAACAAATAAACTGGGAGAGAGGGAGTATATCGTAGGATGTGTCCCATACGAAACAAGTCCCCTGGTTTGTCACCACGGAACATCAAGATGCATTTGTATGAGTAGTTTATCTTGTGAGAGAAAAGGATGAACGAGGGAAGGCCTCTAGAGATAGAGATAGACACTACTACTACCAATGTGCTGGCCCGTGCGTTGCAATGGATCCAAAGTAGTAGAATAATACTTGTTCACGTGCTGGAAATATAAACACTCTAGTTTTGATATACATGTGTCAGCAGACATGACAGCTTGTCCATGGAAGTTGAACCACGTCGACCATCACGTTTCTGGTTTCTACCACTGCCACACCCACACGCAATTCCCACGATGCCGCTCCAAACCTACCTGTAAGCACGACGTCCCCCGACATGGACATGGATCCTCTGACGTGGCTATCACTTCCTTACCCTGCCTTTCCTTCGCTGACTAGTGGGACCCACACTTGCGGGTCCCACATGTCAATGATAGAATGGTAGGATTGTTCATGTCAGGGGATCCTCATTCCCCCGACGTGCGCCTCATCCCTCTCGCCCCCACCGCTCCTCTACCTTTGTGTGCATGACATGCGGGCGAGCTGAGCTGCGGCGACCATCAACTTTCTACCACAGCCACACCCGATTGGACGAGGTTTGCCTGCTCCGCTGCTGTGCTCTGATCCATACTCCTGCACCATCGAATTTTCATCCAGCGAATGTGACACATTTCGTCCCGGGCATCAATCCTCAGCCGGAGTACTTATGTACTACAGGTAGTACCCGCCGGTCTGGCCATCTACGCCTCGTAACGCCCAGCTGTGGCACCCTCGCCATGGCCACGCCACCACTGACCGGTTCATCTCGAACGAGTGAGTCGCGAACAACACCACCACCATGAGAATGACACTTGGGCCAGCCGCATTTAAGGTCTGCATGTCATTGACTCATAGGCCGGGCACTAAGCCACTGAAGTTTGATCCCATGGGCCCCAAGAGGGAAATGTAACTCCTGCAACAGGCCTTGTGGTGCTCCCGCAGTACGAGCTCATCCAAAACCCAGAATTTTTTTCTTACTACTACCAACTACTAGTAAGGTACACGTGCATTGCACACATGAGATTTTGGTGGTTTGTGCATTATGCTTCTACATGTGGAGTCTTCTAGATTCTACATGTGGCAAAATCTGGTGGAATGTAGATGATATCCAACGGCCAATAGTGCTCGGATTTGCCATCTTTGTACCGTCGGATTGGCTTCATCCAACGACCAACTTTCAAAGTTATGGTTTTGTTTGCAGCCTAAGGTTGCCACGCCTAAGCTTAGGCGTGCCACAAGTGTGTTTGGTTGCGTTCTCGTCTCAGCATAGTTGTTCCCTCTGCATGCATGCTCAACTCAACGCCCCTCTTCATGTATGCTCTCTTCATGCATGCTTCTAGTGTATTTGTGCCAATCTAGTGTGGACTCATGCACCCTCCATACACTCTACCAAACACCCAAAAGTGGGTCGAGAAGGGAATTCTTGGGATCATGCACCCTTCATACACCCTACCAAACACACCAGGCATGTGTTTGGTTCATTGCTACACTTGTGGCTTGCCACACTTTTCTAGCTACATGGTCCACATGTCATAGACTCAACTTCTTACCAAATCTTGCCACACTTGTGGTGGCCATTTTGTTAGCCACATTTTTTGTGGCAGACACACTTTGCCTAAGCTTAGTTGTGGCAAAGTTAGTCATGAATGAAGTTCAACCATGGAGTCTTCTAGATTCTACATGTGGCAGAATCTGGTGGAATGTAGATGATATCGAACAGCCAGTAGTGCTCGGATTTGCCATCTTTGTATCGCCGGATTGGCTTCATCCAACGACCAACTTTCAAAGTTATTCACACACTATATAGGGGGTATAGATATAGATGTGCCGGCCCGTTGCAATGGATCCAAAGTATATCTGTTTAGTGAAGTGCACTCTAAACACATTATCTATTTATTTTTCTCTAACCTTTCGTAGCCATGCAACCAAGCCACATAAGCTTGATGGGTGCCCCCCACATCATATTATTCATACTCCCTCCGTTCCATAATGTAGTGCCTATAGATTTTTTAAAAAGTCAAACCTCACAAACTTTGACCAAGTTTGTGGAGAAAAATATTTACATCTAGAGTGCAAAACATATATCACTAGATTCATCATAAGATGTAGTTTCACATTATATATTTTTGGTATTGTAAATATACATATTTTCTCTACAAACTTGGTCAAAGTTTGTAAAGTTTGACTTCTCAAAAAATCTATAGGCACTACATTATGGAATGGAGGGAGTACTACGTTGACTGAAAAAAAGATAAATCACCCAAAACAAGATCTTCCCATTTTTTGTTCCTGCGATGCTGTGCTGTGCACGTGCCTACTAGTTGTATGGTGGTAGTACTAGTTGTATAGTACTACAAACTTGTTACTAGTAGGAGTAGAGTAGTACGGAATGCTCCTACTCTATCAACGAGCCCCATCTGACACCAAATTTCTTGGCTTCCGTGCTACAGCTAGATCTTCCCCTCGTTTCTGTTTTCCAACCCGACAGCGGGCGGGGTGCGGTTTGCCAATAGTCGGTTTGCTCAACGGCGGTCCCACATGAAAGTGAAGATGCTAGGCAACACACCTTCCCTAAGCTATGTGTCGTGCCGGACGGGCCATGGAGTACTCCCGATTCCCGGGCGTGTGTGGGGGGAGTGCGACGCGAACGTGGCAGGCCTTTTCCTTTTACTAGCAATGTACCTGTGCGTTGCGACGGATCCAAAGTAGTAGAATAGTAGTATTTGTTCACAAACTTGAAAGAAATCACTCTTGTTTTGATATACTCCTAATATATTACTCCCTCCGTTCCTAAATATTTGTCTTTTTAGAGATTTCAAATGGACTATCACATACGGATTATATAGACATATTTTGAAGTGTAGATTCACTCATTTTGCTCCGTATGTAGTCACTTATTGAAATCTCTAGAAAGACAAATATTTAGGAACGGAGGGAGTACTTTTCACTCAAAATATATTTCTCAGGCTGTTTTGATGAGGTGAGGGAGGGATGTGGTTGCTTTCAAGATAATAAGGGGTTTTCTGCAAATTGGAGTAGATAAGTGGGCTATTGTTGCAAAAATGCCACAACTTACCTCACAGCCGTTAGATGCAGATCTAATGGTCACAAACGACGGATGGCAGACACACCACCATCACCAACTGAGTCTTTTATAGGAGTATATATTTCTTAGGTTGTTTTGATGAGGTGAGGGAGGGATGTGGTTGCTTTCAAGATAATAAGGGGTTTTCTGCAAATTGGAGCAGAGAAGTGGGCTATTGTTGCAAAAATGCCACAACTTACCTCACAACCGTTAAATGCAGATCTAATGGTCCGAAATGACGGATGGCAGGCACACCACCATCACCAACTGAGTGTTTTATAGGAGTAGGAGTAGAGAAACATGTATAAATTGTAACATTTTGGTTCTGCTCCTTGGCACGATCGATAGATAGAAATAATGATTGGAAACGCTAGGGCAGGGCTATTTCCGCCAGATAAGAAGGGTACGTAGTAGCTAGGTTGGCGCATCGTCGGTTTGGTCACACGCGGTCCGACATGTTCTAGTGTTTCTAGCAAGATGCCCGCGCGTTGCACAAAGTTGATGGAAAAGGTAAGCACAACTTATAAATTGACAGATGGAGTACTAGTTACAGTGATGCATATAATTAAGCAAAGGGATCACACATGTTGGTATTGACTGGAACGAGAATGCAATAGCACAATAAGAATTAAGGCCACGATAATGGTGCGATCGCAATGGTGGTTACAGAAGGCAAGAAGAAAGATGCATCCATCAATGTACGACCTCCTCCTCCTCAACTTAGTGCGCTGGGCCACCGACCGGCGGCTAAGGAGCAGCGGCTTTTGTGGCGAGGTCGAGGTGCTTCTCAGCAAAGGTATCCAAGGCTTCCAGCCGGTTGAGGAAGGCCAACGTCGTAGCGTCCTCACTGGCCTTGTAGATACCTATGTACACGATTTGCTCGTACACGTGAATGTGTAGGTCGACGAATTCTTGCAGGGCGAGGCACCTCGTGGCGAGCGCGACCTCTAGGTGGACATTCTTCATGGCGTCGGCGGGCAGTCGCAGGGCCACCAGTGTAAGAGGTTCCGGCCATGGAGGACGATTAGGGTGGCAGGCAATGAGGAGCCTGGGCGCACGAGCTAGAGGAGTACGGCAATGTCGTCCGTGAGATTCTTGAGGATAGTGAACTTGTTGGTGGTGGCAACGATCATCTGGTCCAACTGAGAGTCGTAGTTGGCATCGACGGCGGCCATCCACCGTCCAGTCTCCAACACCATCTGGAGACGATCCTCGGCGCCATGCCGCAGGCCGACGTCATGGACCATCTGGCACAGCCGCTGGCCGCTCGCACACGTCGCCGCCATGGGTCTGGAGTGAGCTCTTTTGCGCTTAGTGTAGGTGCTTAGGCAAATGCTTAGGTGCGTACGATGTAGTAGATGCATTGGAATGGAGGGGCGCCTTTATATGAGGGCAAACTGCGTTGCATTCACATCGTGCAGCCTATTTTCCCAGTCCTCCTCCCATTACTTCCCTCATGCATTAATTGAAGGAGGATGCATTGGCCGTTCAACATTTCGGGAACCGCTACTTCCTCCCTCGTCTGCATTAAAGCCGTATCGGGAACTGCGCCGCCCGCTGTCAAATCGAATAGTACTTCGCCACCCGCTGCACGCCCGGCTGAACACACCTCCTCGCCTCCATCAAACCCCTCCATTAAACCCGCATGCAAACCAAGAAACCTACTCCGGCCACACGTCCGTTCATGAGTAGGTCGGAATTAAACGCAACACCGGCCGAGCTCCTCCCGTTCGCCCTCAGTTTAAATGAGGCCAGACGCCGGCCAAGCTCCTACCGTCCGCCCTCTATTTACACGAGGCCAGCCAGACAGCGGGAAAGAATCGCACCCCTCCGCCGCTCCCCCATCTCCTCCTTCACCATTTTCTCCACTCTTCCGATGGCTTCCGAGGAGCCGTTCTCCGGCATATTACCCGGCTGGGTGGCTTGCCAAGCCCTCCGGATACGGACGAGGCCGCTCGGTGCTTCACCAACCTCGCTTGGCCTGACGGAGCCAATTGCCACCCCAAGCAGGCGCATGGTTCAGCAACTCACCGCTCCAGTTCAGCTCGATGAGGAGTGGCGAGTTGCTCCACGCCGGCACGACAGCGAGCACACCGGTACGGGCGTCATCGCTGCCGCGTCGTACCGCGCCACCAGTGTTTGCGGTGCCGCGCCTCCCGTGTCTGTGGGCGCGCCTCCTATGCCTGCGGCAGCGCCATGCAGGCAGAGATAGAAGCCGGGTGCATGGAGAGCGACGAGTCGGTGGCCAGCTTCTCCGTGTCCGCCGCCATCATCAAGGAGAAGTAGAACACGGGAGGCCGCCGCGACTTGGTTCCCATGAAGGCCACCGCCGAGGCGACGACTACGCATTCAGGTGGTTTCTTTGCTTCTTCGTCTCTCCCGAGGACCTTCGTTGACCCCGCAAAGTGTCTGTCGGACATGAGGAAGACAAAGGGATCCGCGGGCGGCCATTTAGATTATGTACTCCCTCTCCTGCTGGCGGGAAATTTTTGTTCTAAGAATGGATAAATTGTATGTATCTATAACTAAAATAAGTCTAGATACATCCATTTCTAGGACAAGTATTTCCAGACGGAGGGAGTATTAATTATACCAAGAGAGCCGGATTGGCACCGCTTAGTTCATGTAAGTGTAATGAAATCCATCATGTTTATATGAAGATCCGACTTTTTTATATGAAATCCTTCATGCTTATATGAAATCAGTCCGTGTTTGCACGAATTTCATCTAGTTGGTTAGAGTTGCGAAAATGTATGCCGCTGGCGTTTGATGTCGTCCTCCGTAGAAGGAAGCGGGAGGAAATTTGCCGGCTGTCGTTGGAGATGCTCTTATGCTGGAAATAATAGAGTGACATCCAATCCATTTGAGTTAATTGCGTGTATGATTGTCCCTCTATAGAAAGTTAATTGCACGTACAGTGTACACGTGACTTGCAGGGTGGCTACAACTTCGTACAGAAAGTTAAAAAGAAACAAGTCCATACTTAATCTTGTATTCTAAGTACTCTGTGGGTTCCACTATCAGTACAGTAGCGAAAGAAGTATATATTAAATAAGTAATATATAATATAAAAATCTAAAGTTAAAGACAGAATTCGAACTCATGTCAACGCGTTGCGAGCATCCGGCGCTAACCAGTCCTGCACATTTTTGTTGTAGACCATGCTGGAGATATATCTCCATGTCTACTCTTATACTCCATCCGTTCCTAAATATTTGTCTTTTTCAGATTTCAAATGGACTACCTGTTGGACATATGCCCTAGAGGCAATAATAAAATGGTTATTATTATATTTCCTTGTTCATGATAATTGTCTATTGTTCATGCTATAATTGTGTTATCCGGAAATCATAATACATGTGTGAATACATAGACCACAACACGTCCCTAGTGAGCCTCCAGTTGACTAGCTCGTTGATCAAAAGATAGTCATGGTTTCCTGACTATGGACATTAGATGTCATTGATAACGGGATCACATCATTAGGAGAATGATGTCATGGACAAGACCCAATCCTAAGCATAGCTCAAAGATCGTGTAGTTCGTTTGCTATAGCTTTTCTGAATGTCAAGTATCATTTCCTTAGACCATGAGATTGTGCAACTCCCGGATATCGTAGGAGTGCTTTGGGTGTGCCAAACGTCACAACGTAACTGGGTGACTATAAAGGTGCACTACGGGTACCTCCGAAAGTGTCTGTTGGGTTGGCACGAATCGAGACTGGGATTTGTCACTCCGTATGACGGAGAGGTATCTCTGGGCCCACTCGGTAATGCATCATCATAATGAGCTCAATGTGACCAAGTGATTGATCACAGGATCATGCATTACGGTACGAGTAAAGTGACTTGCCGATAACGAGATTGAACGAGGTATTGGGATACCGACAATCGAGTCTTGGGCAAGTAACGTATCGATTGACAAAGGGAATTGTATACGGGATTGATTGAATCCTCGACATCGTGGTTCATCCAATGAGATCATCGAGGAGCATGTGGGAGCCAACATGCGTATCCAGATCCTGCTATTGGTTATTGACCGGAGAGTCGTCTCGGTCATGTCTGCGTATCTCCCGAACCCGTAGGGTCTACACACTTAAGGTTCGGTGACGCTAGGGTTGTTGAGATATTAGTATACGGTAACCCGGAAGTTGTTTGGAGTCCTGTATGAGATCCCGGACGTCACGAGGAGTTCCGGAATGGTTCGTAGGTGAAGATTTATATATAGGAAGTCAAGTTCCGGCCATCGGGAAAGTTTCGGGGGAAATCGGTATTGTACCGGGACCACTGGAAGGGTCCCGGGGGTCCGCTGGGTGGGGCCACCTATCCCGGAGGGCCCCATGGGCTGAAGTGGGAGGGGAACCAGCCCCTAGTGGGCTGGTGCACCCCCCCCATGGGCCTCCCCATGCGCCTAGGGTTGGAAACCCTAGGGGTGGGGGCGCCCCACTTGGCTTGGGGGGCAAGCCACCCCCTTGGCCGCCGCCCCCCCTTGGAGATCCCATCTCCTAGGGCCGGCGCCCCCCTAGGGGTCCTATATATAGTGGGGGGAGGGAGGGCAGCCGCACCCTAGCCCCTGGCGCCTCCCTCTCCCTCCCGTGACACCTCTCCCTCTCGCTGAGCTTGGCGAAGCCCTGCCGAGATCACTGTTGCTTCCACCACCACGCCGTCGTGCTGCTGGATCTCCATCAACCTCTCCTTCCCCCTTGCTGGATCAAGTTGGAGGAGACGTCTTCCCAACCGTACGTGTGTTGAACGCGGAGGTGCCGTCCGTTCGGCGCTAGGTCATCGGTGATTTGGATCACGACGAGTACGACTCCATCAACCCCGTTCTCTTAAACGCTTCCGCTCGCGATCTACAAGGGTATGTAGATGCACTCCCCTCTCCCTCGTTGCTAGATGACTCCATACATTGATCTTGGTGATGCGTAGAAAATTTTAAAATTCCTCTACGTTCCCCATCACTACCACATACGGATGTGTATGTAGACATATTTTAGAGTCTGTCGTGGTTCTAACTCTGACAGTGATGTAGGGGGGTGAGTATGGAGAGGCTAGATCCTAGCTATTGGGAAGTTGTTACACGCGAGGTTTACGAGTTCAGGCCCTTCTCGGAGGAAGTAATAGCCCTACGTCTCGGAGCCCGGAGGCGGTCGACTGGATTATGCGTGTATGGATTACAGGGGTGCGAACCCTTCCTACTGAGGAGGGGGTGGCTTATATAGAGTTCGCCGACCCCCTCCTGCCCTCAGTAATGCGGGGTTTTAAAGTACTTTTAAGATGGGGCGTTACTGGTAACGCCTCTAATAAAGTGCTGTAATGACCATGAAGACTACTTAACAGCTGACCGTTTGCCTACGGAGTGACTGTAGATCTCCAGTCAGTCGAGTGGTTGGCTTCTTGGTCGAGTGATAGCTTCTTGGTCGAGTGTCTTGAACCTGTCGAGTGGGATGCCTTCAAGTCGATTGAAAGGTGATTTCTCCTAGGGATGTCCTAGAGTAGGACTCTTCGGTCAGGTCCATGTCCCTACCCTAGGTACATGTCTTCATCATTAGCCCCCGAATGGATCGAGGTTAGAGTGGGGAAAGAGTTGGAGATCTTTCTGACTGGTTCTTCGGGCTATGTGAGCGCCTCGTTTCGGGACAATCGTCATGGATGACGTTGCCAACCTTTTTTAGTCGCCTTGATCCATTCCAGGCCCTTCGTCGAGTGAATATCCTTGCTTGCGACACACCGAGTGTTGGTACGAGCGGGATACTCTGTTTTTGGCAAGCGGTTCTGCGGCCCGCGGATCTCACGGGATTTGGATTTTGGGAAGCGCGCGGGACGGGGGTAGCCACAGTAATCGGAAGTGAAAAAGCGGAAACTCCTCGATCCTCGCGTCTCCTTTTTCGCCACGTACTGCGCGCGCGTCTGTTGCGGGATTTGATTGGGCTGCCTGGACCTACCGGTCAGTCACTCGGGAGCAGCCCCTTATAAGCTGCCGGCTCGGGGTTTCCAAGCCGCGCGCTTCTCTTCTTCTTCCTTCTTTCTTTCTTCCACTCTCCCTTCGCCAGCTCTCCTACGATCCTCGGCCGTACCCTAGCGCCGTTAGCCCGTGCGAGACCTCGCCGGCGACGATGGTGAAGGGCAAGACCACTGCTTTGGAGCGCGCGAAGAAGGCGGTGGCGGCGGGGAAAGGAAAGAAGTCTTCGCGAGGTGGATCTTCCTCCCGGACCACCCTGCCCAAGGGTTGGATTCAGGGTGATTGGATGCCATCGGTGCTCCGGCAGGAAGATCTCGACGACATGGTCGAGGGAGGAGCCATTCCCCACGAGGCCGCGCGTCTCCCGGGGAGGGAGATTGAGCCGCAACCCCGCGACGGTGAGTGCGTGCTCCTCGCCACCCACATCGACCGAGGGTTTTCTCTACCTCCCCATCCATTCTTCCGGAGCTTCTTGAATTTCTTCGGAGCGCAGCTCCATCACTTTACCCCCAATTCCATAGTCTACCTTGCCGCGTTCATTTCCATGTGCGAGGCCTTCCTGGGTTGCCGTCCGCATTGGGGGCTTTTCAAGCATATCTTTACTTGCCGCTCCCAGTCGGTGAAGAAGGCCAAGTCGAGTGACGAGAAGACGCAAGTCATCCAGTTGTGCGGGGGTCTGGCGATCCAGACGAGGGGGAAGAGCTGTTTCCCCTCTATCACCTTCCCGGAGTCGGTCCGCGGCTGGCAATCGACCTGGTTCTACTGCCAGGACCAGGCGACCCCCGGGCAGTCGACCGGTCTTCCTCCTTTTTCACTCGACCGAGCCGAGAAGCCTATCTCTCTGAAGGTCACGCCGGAGGAAAGTGCCCAAGTCAAGGTATTGGCGGGTCGAGTGGTTGAACTTGTCCGTGAGGGGGTGACTGGGATGGACCTGTTAGAGGTCTTTCTCCAGAGGCGCATCCAACCGGTCCAGGCGCGAGACCATCCGATGTGGCTGTATTCTGGCCTTGACGACACCACTCGGATCCACCCGGAGGAGGTCACCGATGAGATGCTGGAGGGGTGGCTGTCAAGCATCACGGGGAACAAAGACAACCCCCGAGGAGCCAGAAGGGTGATTCCACTCGACAACTCATATGAAGTGGATCAGGTATGTCTTTGTGTCGGATATCTGGCCTTCTGTATTAGTCTTCTTTGTGTGAGTCGACTAACTTTCGTCCTGTCCGTTGTCTTCCAGGCTACCACTGAGATGTACTCGACGCCCAACGGGGCACAAGGGCCGACCGAGGAAGGTGAGGGGAGAGGAGGCGAGAGCGGGGACGACCAGGTCGAGTGGGAGTCCGATGGTGAGGGAGAGGAGGGCGACGACATCTTCTCCAGTGAGGAGGAGGAGGAGGCTGAACCCTCCCGCCCGGAGGGACGGTCCAAGCTTGCCCACGATCCAGCGCAGGAACGTGGCAAGGCGGCCGCTCCTGTTGGGCAGTCGTCGAAACGCCCTCGGACTTCTTCTCCTTTGCCGACCGGGAAGGCCCCCAAGTACCCACGAACGGCGCCATCTAAGCCGCCCAAGGCCTTGCCCAAAATGAAGATAGCTGTTCCCACCATTTCGGGGTAACAACAACAATTGCTTTCCTTTGTCGACTGTGGACGGATCCTTGGTCGATTCACTGGGCCAACTGACTAACTTTCGAGATTTGCAGTGGTGCAACTTCTGAGGTCTCCGCCAGGAACGACGACCAAGAGATGGAGGACGCTGTCACCTCCAACCCTGGTACGATCACTGCCGTCCTGCTTACGAGTCGACTGAAGTGTTGGTCGATTGAATGTTTTCCTTGCAGCTCCTCCTCATGTTATCGACCTCCCGGACGACGATGACAACACACCACTGAGGGTGAAGAGGAAGAAGAAGGTGTTGGCTGGCAAGGCTCCGCACTCCACTCCCGCGCCTGAGGCTGCAGTTCGGGATGATGGCGAACCCACTCAGGCTTCCGTGACTTTCGCCGTTCCTTTGACGAGTGTGCCGCCTTCAGCGTCGACTGTGGATCCGTCTTCGCTTTTCGCTGCATACCCCGTCCCTGAGGACCAAGCGGCTGCTGCGAAGGAGGCTGTACGCCAGGCTGGAGTCATGATGGAACAGGTGAGAGTGGCTCGGGAGGCTTGCCAGGCGGCTTATGACGCAAGCTCGGCTCTTCAGAGCAATGTCCAGGTCAGTCGACTTCAACACTTGGTCTGTTTTGATATGTCCTTTGAAGAATCTCTTTTCCGAAGGTCTTTAAGTTTGTACACCCAGTGGGTGTGTTTGCCAATTCTTGGACGAGTGGGGGCACGCTAAGTGCACCGACTGGGTGTAGTCCCCGAGACTATGGTCGACTGCTGGCAGTCGACTGTAGTCTTTTTTAAATTGAGTCATAGTTGAGTTTCTTCGCTCTGTCTGATCGGGTCGTGCCGAATGGAACCTCGTCGACTGCGGGCAGTCGACGTCTTTTCTCTCTTTTTTTTACTGTGGGGGCACGCTGAGTGCACCCACTGGGTGTAGCCCCCGAGACTACTGTCGAATGTTTTGCTTCGGCTGTAGTCTTAGAAACTCTGTTATTGTCTCTTAACTGCTCGGAAGCAGCTTGTCTTGGACTCGACTTCAGGGATCGGTCGAGTGGGATAGGAACCGGTAGGGGCACGCTAAGTGCACCCACTGGGTGTAGTCCCCGAGACTATGGTGGACTGCTGGCAGTCGACCGTAGTCTTAGTATTTACTGCCTTTGTTGCTTTTTCCTTTTTACTGAAATTGTAACTCCTCCTCTTTGACTTCAGAAGTCTTGTGATCTTGGAACCCGCTTGGCTGACTTGGAGAAGCAGCAAATTCAAATGAACCTTGATCTGGAGCTGGCCAGGACAGAGCTGCAGAATGTCAGAGACGGCGCCGCAGGTAAGACACCTTTGTCGACTGGTTGGTTTTTAGGCTTGAGTATCTTTTCGCTTTCTCCGACTCAATCGTCATTTTTTGCAGAAAAACTGAAAGAAGCTCTGGCGAAGAAGGATCAGGACTTGGCTGCTGCTCGCAAGGAGGCTGATGACAAGACCTCTCTGGCCGCGCAGAAGCTGGCTTCGGTCGACCAATTAGAAGGGGAGAATACCAAGTTGAAGACCGCTCTGAAGGAAGCCAACAGGGAGTGTTCGTGTTGGAAGAAGGAGCACCTCACCCTAAGCGAGAAGATGGAAAGCGTCGCTCGCAGGAGAGACGACCTGGAGAGCTACTTGAGGAGCTTTGCCAAGAAGCTGTACATCAAGCTCGAAGGTGCACAATCAGTTCCGACTGGTTCTTTTTGTGTCGACTCAGTTTTATGAAATTTGACTTATCCTTGGGCCGTGCATGCAGAACTTTGCCAGAACTTCGAAGAGGAGACCGGGCGGATCGAAACAGGTTTGGATCCAATCAACTCTCCGGTGCAAGACGAAGCTGCCATGAACCTGCTCCGACTGGAATCCCGCGTTGACGGTGTCGTGGATTATTTGGCTCGACTGAAGGTCGCCATGACGCGGATCGACCCGACGCTTTGGCCAGAGTCCACGCTCCAGAACGATCTCGAGTCTCTGATGACTCGACTCAACGGAATCCCTGACCGAGTGCAAGAGTGGAAGAAGTCTTCAGCCCGGTGTGGTGCCGACGTGGCTCTGTCTCTGGTCCGCGTCCATTGCAAGGAGGCGCGGGAGGAGAAGCTGGCTGCCATCCAAGTTGCCAACATGAGGAAGCACAACTTCAAGGACTTCATGGAGACATTTATTGCTGCTGCTACCCGCATCGTAGATGGGATCGACTTGGATGAGTTTGTCGCCCCTGCCAGTCCTCCTCCTCCTGAGGAATGAAAAAACTTGCCTCGGGATGCCGAGTGTATTTTGTAATCCGTTAGACTCTGCCTTGAATTTGCCTCGGAATGCCGAGTGGAAGTGTAACAGTTAAACTCTGCCGAGCTGTGGGCTCGAGTACTTCGATTTGAGGTCTCTCGGATATTTTAGGCTTTATTTGAACTTGATTCGTCGTTGAATCTCTTTGTGGATGACCCGTCGAGTGGGATTTGATCTTCACTCGAAGTAACTTTGTGTCTGTGGTGCAGCTCCGAAGGAGAAGGTGGCAGTCGACCTGCCCCTCGTCGTCCTTGGGACATGAGAAATGTTTTCACACTTAGGCGAGCGTTGGGCTGCAGCTAAGTCTCCGAGCGGGAGGTTTTCTCTCGCTCGGTAGGATTTTAAACTTAGGCGAGTGCTGACTGCAGCTAAGTCTCCGAGCGGGAGGTTTGCTCTCGCTCAGTAGGATTTTAAACTTAGGCGAGTGCTGACCGCAGCTAAGTCTCCGAGTGGGAGGTTTGCTCTCGCTCGGTAGGATTTTAAACTTAGGCGAGTGCTGACCGCAGCTAAGTCTCTTCGTAGGTGAGCTTAGGCGAGTACTGGACTGCAGCTAAGCCCCCGAGTGGGAGGTTTGCTCTCCACTCGGTAGGATTTTTCAAACTTAGGCGAGCGCTGACCGCAGCTAAGTCTCTTCGTAGGAGAGCTTAGGCGAGTACTGGACTGCAGCTAAGCCCCCGAGTGGGAGGTTTGCTCTCCACTCGGTAGGATTTTTCAAACTTAGGCGAGTGCTGACCGCAGCTAAGTCTCGTCGTAGGAGAGCTTAGGCGAGTACTGGACTGCAGCTAAGCCTCCGAGCGGGAGGTTTGCTCTCCACTCGGTAGGATTTTTCAAACTTAGGCGAGTGCTGACCGCAGCTAAGTCTCTTTGTAGGAGAGCTTAGGCGAGTGCTGGACTGCAGCTAAGCCTCCGAGTGGGAGGTTTGCTCTCCACTCGGTAGGATTTTTCAAACTTAGGCGAGTGCTGACTGCAGCTAAGTCTCTTCGTAAGAGAACTTAGGCGAGTACTGGACTGCAGCTAAGCCCCCGAGTGGGAGGTTTGCTCTCCACTCGGTAGGATTTTTCAAACTTAGGCGAGTGCTGACTGCAGCTAAGTCTCTTCGTAAGAGAACTTAGGCGAGTGCTGGACTGCAGCTAAGCCTCCGAGTGGGAGGTTTGCTCTCCACTCAGTAGGATTTTTCAAACTTAGGCGAGTGCTGACTGCAGCTAATTCTCTGCGTAGGAGAACTTAGGCGAGTGCTGGACTGCAGCTAAGCCCCCGAGTGGGAGGTTTGCTCTCCACTCGGTAGGATTTTTTTTTGAACTTAGGCGAAACGGGTTCGCGGCTAAGTCACCCACTGGGGGTTCTCGTATGTAAAGAGAAGTGACGGCAATCATTGGAACACTCTTGACTTTGATAAAAATGAACTGCGGAAGTTTCTCTTATTACATCTTTATGGGAAGGAACTTAAGTGTAAAAGGGGCGGAGTAGTTCCGCATTCCAAGCTCGCGGTTCGTCAATCTGGCGATCAACATTGTAGAGGTGATACGCTCCGTTGTGGAGGACTCTGGTGATGATGAAGGGGCCTTCCCAAGTAGGGGCAAGCTTGTGTGGTTTCTGTTGATCCACTCGGAGGACCAAATCTCCTTCTTGGAAGGCTCGACTCTTCACATGTCGGGCATGGAATCGACGCAAGTCTTGCTGATAAATGGTCGACCTGATCATGGCCATCTCTCTTTCTTCTTGCAGGAGGTCTACTGCATCTTGCCGAGCCTGTTCTGCTTCATCTTCGGTGTAAAGCTCGACTCGGGGAGCGTTGTGAAGGAGATCACTTGGCAGAACGGCTTCGGCTCCATAAACAAGAAAGAATGGGGTTCTTCCAGTCGACCGGTTAGGGGTGGTCCTTAATCCCCACAGAACTGACGGAAGTTCGTCGACCCAGGCACCTGCTGCGTGCTTGAGATCACGCATTAGCCGAGGCTTTAGTCCTTTGAGGATCAGACCATTTGCTCTTTCAGCTTGTCCATTCGACTGGGGATGGGCGACTGACGCATAGTCGACACGAGTGCCTTGAGAGGCGCAAAAGGCTCTGAACTGGTCTGAATCGAAGTTTGACCCATTGTCAGTGATGATGCTGTGAGGGACTCCATATCTGAATGTTAGTCCTCTGACGAAACTAATAGCAGTGCCAGCATCGAGGTTCTTGACGGGTTTAGCTTCAATCCACTTGGTAAACTTGTCGACTGCCACAAGCACATGGGTGAAACCGTCCTGTTCTCAGAGGACCGACCATGTCCAGTCCCCAGACAGCGAAGGGCCAGACGAGTGGAATGGTCTTCAGGGCTGATGCGGGCTTGTGGGACATGTTGGAGTAGAACTGACACCCCTCACACTTGTCAACTATCTCCTTTGCCATCTCATTTGCTCTTGGCCAGTAAAATCCCGCCCGGTATGCTTTGGCCACAATGGTTCGGGAGGACGCATGGTGACCGCAGGTCCCCGAATGGATCTCATCAAGGATCATCTGACCTTCTTCCGGAGTTATGCACTTCTGACCGATTCCAGTCGCGCTTTCTCTGTACAACTGCCCCTTTATGACTGTGAAGGCCTTGGATCGGCGGACGATCTGTCGAGCCTCTTCCTCGTCCTCTGGGAGCTCTTTCCTTAGGATATACGCGATGTATGGTATCGTCCAGTCGTGAGTGATGGCCAAGACTTCCATGATCAGGTCGACCACAGCAGGAACTTCGACTTCAGTCGGATCTGTGGCACTTTTCGGTTGTGGGGCTTCTTCTGTGAAAGGATCCTCCTGGACTGACGGCGAGCGGATGTGCTCCAAAAACACATTGCTGGGAATGGCTTCTCTCTTGGAGCCTATCTTTGCTAGATCATCGGCTGCTTGATTTTTGAGTCGGGGGATGTGATGAAGCTCTAACCCCTCGAATTTCTTTTCTAGCTTTCTTACTACGTTGCAATAACCAGTCATAGCCGGGCTTCTGACATCCCACTCCTTCATTACCTGATTAACCACCAAATCTGAGTCGCCGTAGACCATGAGGTGACGGACGCCGAGTGAAATGGCCATGCGCAACCCATACAGAAGTGCTTCATACTCTGCTTCATTGTTGGAGGAATCGAAGTGAATCTGGAGGACGTATCTGAGCTTTTCTCCTCGGGGGGAGACTAGAACTACCCCAGCACCGGAACCATTCAGCATCTTAGATCCATCGAAGAACATGGTCCAGTGCTCCGAGTGAACTTGAGTCGGAAGCTGCTGTTCAATCCACTCGACGACGAAATCTGCGATTGCCTGGGACTTAATAGCCTTCTTTGCTTCAAACCTGATATCTAAGGGAAGGAGTTCAATCGCCCACTTGGCCACTCGACCAGTTGCATCTCTGTTATGCAGTATCTCTGACAGTGGGGCGTCGCTGACGACTGTAATGGAGTGGTCAGAGAAGTAATGTGCAACCTTCTTCGTGGTCATGTAAATCCCATATACAAGCTTCTGGTAGTGAGGGTATCTTTGTTTTGAAGGGGTCAAAACTTCGGACAGATAATAGACTGGGCACTGAACTCTGAAGGCCTTTCCTTCTTCTTCCCGCTCGACAGTAAGTACTGCACTGACAACTTGTCCCGTGGCCGCAATGTACAGCAGCAGAGGCTCTTTGCTGATTGGGGCAGCAAGCACCGGCTGGGTGGAGAGCAGAGCTTTGAGTTCTGCAAACGCTGCGTCAGCTTCTGGAGTCCACTCGAACTTGTCAGACTTCTTCATCAGTCGGTAGAGAGGCAACGCCTTTTCACCGAGACGAGAAATGAATCGACTTAAAGCGGCCAAGCAGCCTGTAAGCTTTTGGACATCGTGCACGCGTACAGGGCGCTTCATCCGGAGTATGGTGCCAATTTTCTCAGGATTGGCGTCGATCCCTCGTTCGGAAACGAGAAAACCGAGTAACTTTCCGCCTGGAACTCCGAATGTGCACTTTGATGGATTGAGCTTGATATCATACCTCCTGAGGTTGGCAAAGGTTTCGGCAAGGTCAGCTCGCAGGTCGGAACCTTTGCGTGACTTGACCACAATATCATCCATGTATGCCTCCACATTCCGACTGATTTGAGTGAGTAAACACTTCTGAATCATTCTCATGAACGTGGCTCCGGCGTTCTTGAGGCCGAACGGCATAGTGACATAACAGAAGCATCCGAATGGGGTGATGAAAGATGTTTTGATTTCGTCGGGTCCATACAGACGGATCTGATGGTACCCGGAATAAGCATCTAGAAAAGACAATCTCTCGCACCCCGCAGTCGAGTCGACTATTTGGTCGATGCGAGGGAGAGGAAAATGATCTTTTGGGCAGGCCCGATTGATATGTTTGAAATCAATGCACATGCAAAGAGACTTGTCCTTCTTGGGGACCATGACGACATTGGCGAGCCACTCGGAGTGGTAAATTTCTCGGATGAACTCCGCTGCTAAGAGCCGAGCCACCTCCTCGCCAATGGCTTGCTTCTTCTGGACGGCGGACCGTCGAAGATGTTCCTTCATAGGCTTGAATTTTGGGTCGACCCGTAGACGGTGCTCAGCCAGCCCCCTGGGAACTCCAGGCATGTCGGAGGGTTTCCATGCGAAGATGTCCCAGTTCTCACGGAGGAGCTGGATGAGCGCTTCCTCCTATTTGGAGTCAAGCGTCGTTGAGATGTGAGTCGGGGCAGCATCGGGGTCGGTCGGGTGAATGTCGACTGTCTTTGTTTCACCGGACGACTGAAAAGCTGATTCTGAAGCAGGCTTCTTGGCTCATAGCAACTCGCTTGGGTTGGCAGTCTTTTGGTACTCTTGCAGCTCGACCACTGCCATCTGAGCATCTGCAATCTTTGAGCCCTTCTGAAAGCACTCTTCCGCCTTCTTCCGATTGCCTGTGACAGTGATCACACCTTTGGGGCCAGGCATCTTCAGTTTGAGGTACACATAACATGGCCGGGCCATGAAGCGTGCGTAAGCTGGCCTGCCCAAAATGGCATGATAAGCACTTTGGAAGTCCACGACCTCGAATGTCAACTTTTCCTTGCAGTAATTCTTTGAATCACCGAAAACCACATCAAGAGCGATCTGGCCGAGTGATTGGGCTTTCTTCCCAGGAATGACTCCATGGAAACTCATGTTACTGGTGCTGAGTCTGGACATCGGAATGCCCATTCCTTTCAATGTTTCAGCATACAGTATGTTCAGGCCACTGCCTCCATCCATCAGGACTTTAGTCAGTCGAGTGCCTTCAACAATTGGGTCGACCACCAAAGCTTGCCTCCCAGGGGTGGCAATGTGCATCGGGTGATCAGACTGGTCGAATGTGATGGCAGTCTGTGACCACTTCAGGTAACTGGGTGTTGCCGGGGCAACCATGTTCACCTCTCGGTTAATGACTTTCAGTCGACTTTTGCTTTCGACATCGGCAAAAATCACCAGGGTGGAATTGACTTGGGGGTATCCATCGTCGCTGTCTTCCCTGTCCTCGACCCTGTCCGACTCTTTTTCCTTATCCTTGGACTGCTTTCCTTGGAACTGCTGGATCAGGAGTCGGCACTGTCGAGTGGTATGCTTCGGGTAAATAAAATTACCCTCTTCATCCTTCTTGGTGTGGATGTGACATGGCAGATCCAAAACATCATTTCCGTCTTGATCCTTGACTTTTTTGGGCTTCCAGGTGCCCTTGGGTTTTCCCTTGAAGTTTCCTTGGGCTACAGCCAGGGCCTCCCCAGGAGCGGCTGGCTCGGCCTTCCGCTTCTGCTTCCGACTGGAATTGCCTCCAGTTTCCTGGGCGACTGCTTTCTGCTTGCCACTCCGGAGTCGATCTTCGTCTTCTCCGTTAGCATACTTGGTGGCAATCTCCATCATCCGATTCAGAGACATCTCTCCAGTTCGACCGAACTTCAGATTCAACTCTCTGTATTTAACACCTTCCTTGAAGGCACAAACCGCTTGATGGTCCGGCACGTTCTCAACCGAGTGATGCAGCGTGATCCACCTCTGGATGTATTCCCTCAGAGTTTCATTCAGCTTCTGCACGCAAGACCGCAGCTCAGTTAGGCCTGCAGGTCGCTTGCATGTTCCTTCAAAGGTTGTGATAAACACTCGGGAGAGGTCCTCCCAAGTGTAAATGCTACTGGGTGCCAACTGATTTAGCCATGCTCTGGCCGAGCCCTCTAATATGAGAGGCAAATGCTTCATGGCCACCTCGTCATTGCCACCGCCAATCTGTACAGCCACTCGGTAATCTTCGAGCCAGGTGTCAGGCCTAGATTCACCGGTGAACTTGCCGATTCCAGTCGCTAACCTGAAATTGGGAGGTATCACTGCGGCTCTAATGGCTCGACTGAAACACTCTGGCCCTGAAGCACGTACTCTGCTGCTGGCAGGCGCATCTCTGTTGTGGCCTTCTCGATGAGCTCTGTTCCTGTCAACCAAACCTTGAACGAGGATGGATCTCGCATCAAAGCCTGGGTCTCTGGGGTCGACTGGAATCCTCTGCCCAACACTATGAGGGCGTCTATCATCTTGCCGTCGAGGCGCATATGACCCACTCCTCGGGGGAGGGGTGGGCACTCGACGTCGATCATCACGGTCGAATCGGTGATCATACTGCTCATTCCTCCTGTACTGATCATGCTGGCCACCACGTCCCTCACGCCTCGGGGGTGATCTTGGGCTGTGAGCTGACTCGACTGTATCTGTTGCGACAGACCGACTGTGGATCCTATTCCGCGACTGAGAGACAGCGGAATTCTGGTCTCCCGCCGCCCGGAGCAATGCTCTGATCTGTAACAAGCCCCTGTCAGCCTCCGACTGGGAGGGCTGAATCGATTCTGCTATACGGGCCGCGGCGGCCAGATTCTGAACTGGGGTTCGATATACCTGCGTCGGCGGGAAGAGCTGGCGTCGACTAGACTCGGGAGCCCGCTGACGCGCTTGCTCGTCGAGTGCTCGCTGGAGATTCTCCAGTCGAGTGCGCTCGGCCAAGTTGGCCAAACGCGCGTCCTCCAAGGCCCGGGCCTCGGGGGTCTCTCCGACGATAGGAGTGCGAAGCACGTCGATGTTCCGGCGGCGAAGTTCCTCTCGCTGCAATGACGTGAGAGGTTCGGGGAGATACTCGTCGTGGGGATGTGACAGATCGCCCCCACCCGCGCCTCCATCAGTGCGAGGGAAACCAGGGGGACTGTGTGCTCCATCGACCGCCAGAACCTCAGCCGCTGGATCGCTGCTGTCGCACTCGGATGCGGTCTCCACGGAGCCAGTCGACAGATCGAACAGGCCGTAGAGGGATTCGACGGGCTCGATGGCCGTGACTTGCGGGGCTGCCGATTGGCGGGCCACGGCGTGCCTCACCCACCGCTGAAGTCTTGACCGACCTGAGCGCTTGCGCTGGTGGGAGACAGGGCGGGGAGACGATACGGGGGCCGACCCATATTGGGTCGACGGTTGCCGCAGGAGGACGCCACGAACGCATGCGCGGAAATGTGTCGCACCGCGGGCGGGGAGCGCGTCGATGTCGAGCGGTGCCTCCTGAAGCCAGGCGGAGTCGTCGACGATGAAGGTGAGCGCGCCGAGACGGATCTCGCAGTCCTCCATCAAAACTCCGCAAGAAAACATGATCAAAGGGATCGAGAAAAATCACAACTTCTCCAACTAAGCGCTAAGATTCCTGCCCCACGGTGGGCGCCAACTGTCGTGGTTCTAACTCTGACAGTGATGTAGGGGGGTGAGTATGGAGAGGCTAGATCCTAGCTATTGGGAAGTTGTTACACGCGAGGTTTACGAGTTCAGGCCCTTCTCGGAGGAAGTAATAGCCCTACGTCTCGGAGCCCGGAGGCGGTCGACTGGATTATGCGTGTATGGATTACAGGGGTGCGAACCCTTCCTACTGAGGAGGGGGTGGCTTATATAGAGTTCGCCGACCCCCTCCTGCCCTCAGTAATGCGGGGTTTTAAAGTACTTTTAAGATGGGGCGTTACTGGTAACGCCTCTAATAAAGTGCTGTAATGACCATGAAGACTACTTAACAGCTGACCATTTGCCTACGGAGTGACTGTAGATCTCCAGTCAGTCGAGTGGTTGGCTTCTTGGTCGAGTGATAGCTTCTTGGTCGAGTGTCTTGAACCTGTCGAGTGGGATGCCTTCAAGTCGATTGAAAGGTGATTTCTCCCAGGGATGTCCTAGAGTAGGACTCTTCGGTCAGGTCCGTGTCCCTACCCTAGGTACATGTCTTCATCATGTAGATTCACTCATTTTGCTCCATATGTAGTCACTTGTTGAAATATCTAAAAAGACAAACATTTAGGAACGGAGGGAGTAGAAAACATAGTTGGTGATTATGGTGTGCGTGCCATCCTGCAATATAGGCCGTCCGATTTATATCTAACGGATAGGAAGAAAACTATGGCAATTTTGCAAAAATATACCCACACCCCTCTCCATGTTCGCAAATACGGCCTTCCCTCGTTCATCCTTTTCTCTCACAAGATAAACTACTCATAGAAATGCATCTTGATGTTCCGTGCAACGCACGGGCATCTAGCTAGTTTCTTTTAAAATAGTTACTGCGATAATTGGGTTGAAGTGATATATTTTATGTCTGCCCGAATGATTTCAGATTCACTAGTAGTAACAAAGAAAAGGTTGCCTTGTTAATTAACAGAAAACAGGGTGAAAACTATCACATGAGGCCAGTAAAAACGAGGCACACTGGGTTCAGCGTCATTGTCACTACAGCTGTGCGCGCGCGAGAAGTCTACATATCGAGGGGGCTACTGAGTGAGGCAGAGAGACACAACGTTCGAGAGAGAAACCAATTGACAGATTACGATTAGGTCGAGTTGTCACCCTTCTGCTGTCATTGTTGGGGTGGGGGGGAGGGAGAGAAAGACGTATCGAGAGTGTGCGCGGTAGGCACAGAGGCACAACAAGCGAGTGTGTGTGTATGTGTGTGTGTGTGTTTGAAAGAGGAGTAGATAGATTACTATCAAGATCGAGGTGTCGCCCTACTCCTTCGGTGTCGGGTAGTGTGTGTGCGTGTGTGTGTGTGTTTGAGAGAGAAGCCAGTCGATAGATTAGTATCAAGATCGAGGTGTCACCCTACTCCTTCGGTGTTGGGAAGTGTGTGTGTGTGTGTGGTCGTGTGGGTGTGGGTGTGGGTGTCGGGGGGGGGGGGCAGTGACACTTACATATCCCTACTCTTATAAAAACAGAGTTGGTGATGATGGTGTTCCTGCCATCCTGCAATATAGGCCATCCGATTTATACCCGGTGGATAGGAAGGAAACTGTGGCAATTTTGCAAAAAGATACCCACACCCCTCTCCGCATTTGCCAATAAGGCATTCCCTCGTTCAGCCTTTTCTCCCACAAGATAAACTACTCATACAAATGCATCTTGATGTTCGGTGCAACGCATGGGCATCTTGCTAGTAGGGAGAAGGAGTTTGTGTGACACATATCTAGCTATATTAAGGGATAGGTAGATAGCATTTGTGCGAGGCATACTTAAAGCATCACGAAGATTAAAAAATTGTGTGCATGCAAGTGCCGGAAAAATGAAGCGAGAAACAATGTGTGTGTGTGCGCACACGTGTGTGTGTGAGAGAGAGGGAGAGGGAGAGGGAGAGAGAGCGAACTCTCAAAACAAAAGGTGCTTTGCTGGAATCCCATTGTATGTATTCATATGGTTCCAGAACTCGAGTTAACCTTAGGCATATGTGTGAGAGACATTATTATACTTTGAGATATTAGTGGCTGTGGGTGGGCAGAATTAAAGGGGTGGGTGTGTTCGACAGAGAGAGCATGTGTGTTGCTGTGTGAGAGACTTGTAGGACGGGGTAGAAAGACAAATTCTAACCTTGACAGAGGGAGAGAAATACACGAAGTGCGCGTGTGTGATTCCGATGCCCATAGGGAAATGAGATATGTATGTGTGTGAGAGAGATTGCACAATTCATTCACGTATCACTATCTACGATCGTGGGCGTGCATCGCTTGAACATAAATCAATATCTACTTCGTATTGTGGCCAAAGGTACAATATCGATTCAATGCTATAAAGATTGGACACTCATGTATCACATGTTTTTCTATTTAAATAAACCTTTTCAGTTGTGCATGCCAAAGTTACAGTGATGTTTCTTCAAACAACCAATGTAGGTATCATGTACATGCACCATTGTTACTCTTGCATTCAAAATCATTAGTCTTGGATGATTTAAGGTTCTATTATGAAGTAATATATGTAATATTCATATATGAATTCAATGGGTATGCAATTTATGAAATGGAGGCTATGTAGTCATATGAGGTAACACTTTTAAGTAGCGGACTACAATATCCATTTCTTTTTGTGTGCCTCTACACTAACACGTCAATGCATTATGTTTAAAGTAAATAACCAATTGCACTAAATTATTTATTTACACGAGAAATACATGGGCTGAGCGTTTGACCCCTTTTTTGTGAACGCGCCACTACACCCGTACGATTGGCCGCGCCCGTGTGAACGTCCAAGTTATCGGCGCATCATCCCGAGTTATTGTCTTTTTTTCTGGGGTGGACTTCACACCAGTTATTAACTGCTGACACGTGCCCCGTGTACACAGTCTCGCATGACGTTCCCTCTAGCACGGTCCAAAATTAGTTGAAACTGGATACGAACGATCCCACGGGCGGAAAAATCTCCCGCCTCCTTCTAAAATTTCCGCCACCTTAGTATTTAGCATGCGAAATTCCCCTTTTGTCCTTGGTGCACGGAAACCAACATTTACAATACCACCCTCATCTAAATAATAGGTCGAGGCTGCTTTGGTAACTTCCGGTTCCCCCCACTACACGACACCCCCATTTCCTCTCCCCCTCCCGCAAAAACGACTAACTCCACAGCACCAGAGCATCTCACATCACGCCGTCCGTACTTCATCGGCCTTTCTCCCCTCCCCTCTCAAAACCCTAGACTGCTCATCCACCGGCGTACCAGAGCCCATTCACTGCCAGCGGCATCCACCTTGCTGGATCTACTTCTGCGGCTGCATCTAACCCTCCCACCTCCCCTAGAAACAAGTAGACTGCTCATCCACCACTGTACCACAGCCCATTCAGTGTCGGCCTTGTCCACGGCGCCGGATCTGCTTCGCCGGTACTCTCGTCAACCGCAGCGCATCGGCAGCGGCTCATTCATACTCCCCACCGGAGACGCTTCGTCCACCCCCGGAGCCGTCCCACCGACGCCCCCGTCGACGGCCTCTGATCCTCTTCGCCGACACCTTCCTCAACCCTACCGGAGCCGCTTCGCCGACACCATCATCAACCCCACCGGAGTAGCTTCACCTATACCATTTTCAACCCTACCGGGGCCGCTTTGCCAACTCACAAGTCCACGGCCTCAGATCCACTTCCTCGCACCCTCATCCAACCTACCAGAGCAGCTTCTGATGCCTCGTCCACGACCGCAGATCCGCATCGTCGACACCTGTAACGCCCTCGATGCGGCTATATCTCCCACGTGTCGAAGCACGACTTAGAGGCATAACCGCATTGAAAGCAATGTTGCAAGTGAGGTAATCTTCACAACAACCCATGTAATACAATAAGGGGAAAAGGATACATAGTTGGCTTACAATCGCCACTTCACATAATTACATGAATAAAACATTACAACATCCAAATACAATCAAGGTCCGACTACGGAACCAAAATAAAAGAAGAACCCCAAATGCGACAAGGTCCCCGATCAACCCCAACTGGGCTCCACTACTGATCAACTAGAACGAAACAACACAAAGGACAAGATCTTCATCGAGCTCCTCCTTGAGCTTGGTTGCGTCATCTGCACGGTAACCTCGGCACCTACAAGCTGGTTTTGGAAGTATCTGTGAGTCACGGGGAGTCAGCAATCTCACACCCTCGCGATCAAGACTATTTAAGCTTATGGGTAAGGTAAAGGTATGAGGTGGAGCTGCAGCTAGTGACTAGCATATATGGTGGCTAACATACGCAAATGAGAGCGAGAGAAGGCAAAGCACGATCGAGAAACTATGATCAAGAAGTGATCCTAGAACAACCTACGTCAAGCATAACTCCAACACCGTGTTCACTTCCCGGACTCCGCCGAAAAGAGACCATCACGGTTACACACGCGGTTGATGTGTTTTAATTAAGGTCAACTTCAGGTTTTCTACAACCGGACATTAACAAATTCCCATCTGCCCATAATCGCGGGCACGGCTTTCGAAAGTTCAAATCCCTGCAGGGGTGTCCCAACTTAGCCCATCACAAGCTCTCACGGTCAACGAAGGATATTCCTTCTAGCGGGAAGACCCGATCAGACTCGGAATCCCGGTTACAAGACATCCTCGCCAATGGTAAAACAAGTCCAGCAAAGCTGCCCGATGTGCCGACATCCTGATGGGAGCTGCACATATCTCGTTCTCAGGGCAACACCGGATAGGTCAAGCTACGAGTAAAACCAGCCCTCAAGTTTCCCCGAGGTGATCCCGTAGGCTGCCCATTTCGGACCAACACTCCGACAAGCACTGGCCCGGGGGGGTTAAAATAAAGATGACCCTTGGGCTAGCCTAACCCAAGGGAAAAAGAGGCTAGGTGGCGAATGGTAAAACCAAGGTTGGGCCTTGCTGGAGGAGTTTTATTCAAAGCAAACTGTCAAGGGGTTCCCATTATAACCCAACCGCGTAAGGAACGCAAAATCCGGGAACATAACACCGGTATGACGGAAACTAGGGCGGCAAGAGTGGAACAAAACACCAGGCATAAGGCCGAGCCTTCCACCCTTTACCAAGTATATAGATGCATTAATTAATTAAGAGATATTGTGATATCCCAACAAGTAAACATGTTCCAACAAGGAACAACATCTCCATGTTCCAACAAGGAACAAACTTCAATCTTCACCTACAACTAACAACGCTATAAGAGGGGCTGAGCAAAGAGGTAACATAGCCAAACAACGATTTGCTAGGACAAGGTGGGTTAGAGGCTTGGTTCAACAATATGGGAGGCATGATAAGCAAGTGGTAGGTATCGCAGCATAGGCATAGCAATAGAGCGAGCATCTAGCAAGCAAATATAGAAGTGATTTCGAGGGTATGGTCATCTTGCCTGAAATCCCGCAAGGAAGAAGAACGAGTCCATGAAGAAGACAAACGGACGTAGTCGAACGGGTCCTCACAAATGCGACGTTACCGGAACCAACCCGAAGAAGCAACACCGGAAAGAAGCACACAACATAGTAAACAACCACGACATGAACATGGCATGATGCACAATCAAGTATGATGCATGTCCGGTTTAATGAAGCATGGCATGGCAAAGTGCACAAGCAATCCTACAATTTAAGTGGAGCTCAATATGCAATGGTGCATATTGACGAAACACCACGACAAGTTATTTAGTTCGATCTCGTTTATGTACCCAACAATATTAAATGTTGATTAACATGGCAAGGGGTGAAGCACAACAAAACTACATATCTAGGCAAGTTTAAATGAGGCCGGAAACAACGAACAACAATTCCGGAAACTCCTCATGTGCATATTTTGGTTATGGTACTGTTCTGCCCTAATACATATTTTATAGTTGTTAAACATGCAAAGCAATGCCACCATGTTAAACTAGGCATTTTTCTACCCCATTTACATATAAAGTTTATTAAATTCCGAGTTACGGTTCAATAGTTATGAATTAAAGCATTTTAGCATGACATTTATGCAAATTAATGCAAACAACAATTTTAAACATTCAAATGTTGTTAACATGATGCGGATGACATGTTGATAGAGGCGAGGGTCCCGATCTTTCGATGAGATGATAACTATCAATTTGGTGGAGACGACTTTGACGATCCGACTACAAACCTGCACGACGTTGCGCCTTAGCAATCGCTAAACCAATCTCCCGAGGTTACTGACGATGCTGGAAGCACGATCAGCCTGACCACGAAGGTCTATTCCTGCACGCAATCGGAGAACAAGCAAGAATATGATAATGCAATCTGAATATTGCGAATATAGATGAAGTATTGATAAAGGTGGGGATCTGGAAGCGGTCTTGGTCTGGTCGTTGGACACAAACGAAGTACACGAAGTTGCAATGGCTAACTTTTAACTAAACAAATCCCAAGGAAAAAGCTACTAGATGGATCTACTTATATAGGAGCAAGGGGTGGCGGCCAAGGAGGTGGGAGGACGTCCCAAGGCAGCCTAAAACTAACCCTAGGTCGTACAAGGCTCATGGGCCCAAGTGGAGGTGATGCAACACCTTTGGGCTTGTAGTTTGACTCAGATTCTGCTGCAATGTCAGATTGTTTCGTCCGTAACTCAACGCTCCGGACGAATTTGAAGGTGAATCCAATTGGGTTGGAAAGAGCACGAAATCTAGTTTCCAATAAAAAAAGAATCACCCAATTCGGAGTCCGTATGAAAAAGTTTTTGGCGTTTTGAATCAGGTATGTCTGTGCAGTCCGAATCTGAATCCAGAACGTGAAAGACTTGGACTCTATCTTCTCTTGGCCCAAAAGTGACGTGAGAGGACTTTTTGAACACAACATAAACTTCTCCTTTTCCCTTATCTTCATATGTGGATTGTACAAATGTCCCATACACCTGCAATTAGACAAAACACAAAAGTGTGTGAAGTATTTTTGTTCTGGATAACATAAATAGATTATTGAATAGTTTGCATTAGAAATCACCTGACAAATATGCATGTATGCAATATTTTTGGTCGTATCCAAGGTAGTCATGTCCTCATCACATGTTCAAGTTTATGCATTTTTTTATTAAAATTTGGCAAGAGCATTAAGAAGCATTTGTCACTGTGGTGGAAAGGAAAGGGGTGCCACGGCAACGATAACAAAATGGTGCCACGGCAACGATAACAAAATGGTGCCACGGCAACGTTCCGGTTCCGGTAACTCGATTGAGATACCGATGCAAAGGAGAAGTGTGCGGATGCGTGCAAAAGATGGTGGGGCGCTCCCGGATACCGGGTGTCCCATGAATCGATGACGGTGTCAAATGAGGGAACAACTAAAGTTCACGGGCGGATTACAACAACCAACATGCATTCATTCCACGGATCATTGTGTCGGCGGTTATACCTTTCGGAGCGTGCGTTATCGGAGCGGTTCAGGTCGAGTGATGTAGTAATTCACGATCATCGTGGGAAGTAGTGGTACTCGGCGATGGAAGCGGAAGTAGTTGTTCACGGTTCGTTGTGGGAAGTAGTCGTTCTCGTGGCGACGGTAGTCGTTCATGTTCTTTGTCTAACAAGTTTCCATAGATGTTCAGGGGCACGGCGAGAAACTCGACATTTCGGTGCGATGTAGGGGTACATGTCGAAGGTCGTCGTGATACTTGGTGTAACATAGGTCTTCGAGGTCGTCGGGCACACGTTCACATTGTGGTTGTACACGTCGACAGTCTTATCGGAACCTCGTCAATGTTCGAGATCCACCTTGGCGATCCGAAGGGGTACTTGGCATCATGGTACTTGGGTCTTCGGACTTGCTGGTCTCGGTTCTTGCGACGGTAGTGGTACAAGGTCGTTGTGGGACTTGATGGTCTTGACAAAACAAAGGGGTACTCGGCAAAACCATGTTCTTCGGAGGTCGACGATAGTGGTTCCCGTATCAACATGGTGTGGTTGTCTTGACGGGTCCGGTCTTGGCGTGCGAACGAACACAACACGATGTACAGGTGTAGTGGTGGCCCTGACATCTCGCAATAGTAGTACAGGAAGGCAAGGACGCGGCCGTTGGTGAGGTTGTAGCGGCCTTGGGCGTGAACTCCGGCGACGTGACGAGGGGAACGGCGAGTCCCCAGATGGAGGAGGACGGGGCCAACTGGATCTGGCCGGAGTAGAACAGAGGAGGCGGGGCGAGCTCGACGGAGGGAAAGCCACAAACGCAGGGGGCCGTGCGTCCAGAGCAGAGGCGGGTAGCAGGAGCGGCAGGAGGATGGCCGGCGCTGGTCGTGGTCGCCGGCAGCGACCGGACAACGGCGGGGCTTGGTGGAGCTCGGCGGCCTGGTTCCACGGACGCGGACAAGGATGGCGGCGGGCGGCCGTGAGGGACCTCCTGTCCAAGGCGTAGCAGTGGGAGCTCTGGCCTGGGTAGTCGGGGACGAGGCCAAGGCCCGGGAGGGAGCGGCCGGCGGAGGCCGGAGCCAGAAGTCGAGGCGGCGGCTTCCATGGACGAGGCAGGAGGAGGCGCGAGCGGGAGGAGGAGCAAGGCCCCATGTCGAGGCAGGTGAACGGGAAGGGGAAGGAGGGTGCTCGCGAGGGAGAGGCTGCGATGGGGATCGGTCTCCTCCTTTGGCGGCGCTAGGAGGAAAGGAAGGGAGAGATCGAGGGGAGAGGAGAAGGATCGGGCGAGAGAAGGACCAAGAGGGAGATCGAGAGAAGGAGGGGTCGGGCGAGGCTGCAGCGCTCGCTGACTCTGGCGGCGCGAGGGAGAGGGTCCAGATGCGCCTAGGGTTAGAAGGGATACGGGCCTTGGGCCAAAAGGTCAAGTGGTTGGCCTTGTTGGGCTGGGCTAAAGGAAGACTAGGAAGAGAGAAGGAGAGGGCCAGCCTGGAAAGCTAAATTGGGCTCCCAATAATAAAATAAAAATAAAGAGAACTTTGGAGAACAGAAAGAGAGAATTAGAAAAGGAATTAGACCAACAGGGATATTTTCCTTGGACCAAGAAAATATGAAGGATTTAACAAAAATGGTTGGAAGAGGTTTGGGCAAACTAGGTCCGCACTCATTTGAATTTAATTCAAATGGGTTCTAATAGAAAGTGGGTGCTAGGACGGTCCAGAAATGATTGAGAATCTCGGTGGAGCTCCGGAAAAAAAGTAGAGAAAGGATATATAGCAAAGTTAGAGGCCAAGAGTTGTGATAACAAAGGCATTGAGATTTTGCAAGTGTGTTAAGGTGAATTCCAAAATAGTGGAATATTTATAATAGCTCCCTAAATATTAGGAGGATATGTTATAAAAAGAAGTCACTCTTCCCTCGATTTAAATGGATCGAAGATCCACACAATTTATTTAGTTGAGATGCAAAAGATTTATGAGATGATGGCATGATGACATGATGCAATGCAAAAAAATAAAAGGGCAAGCACAAATGAAACAACAGCGAAACCCGGAATATATGGAAGTCTTCTCGAGCATCGGTCTCGGGGCGTCACAACACCATCCTGAACCCAACCACCGGAGCAGCTTCACCTACGCCCTTGTCCACGGCCACAGATCCGCTTCGCCCACACTGTAGTCCACCCTACCAGAGCAGCTTCACTTACGCCCTCGTCCACGGTCACAGATCTGCTTCGCCCACACCGTAGTCCACCCTACCGGAGCCGCTCCACAAACACCCTACTCCATGGTTCTAGATCTCCTTACCGGACCCCGATATCCAGCACAGCGTCATCACCCTTGACGTTTCTAACCTGATTCCCACCATCTGGCAAGATGCCAAGCACCCGCCACGGCGTAGGTACTTGTCACCTTTAAACCCGTCCAACATCACCTGTCCGATGTACTTCAAATATACTAACAGGTCGCTGTTACTTGTTATGCAGCTGGCAAAAACTACAAGGACGATGTTTCTTCTGGATCTAACAGCTTGGCCAACCAAGATCCTGGACCGAGGCATTGCTATGATCTTGTAAGCGTCTCTCTCTCTTGTATTGTTCTGTGCCTGCCAGCGTGCTTTGCTAGGATTTTTGACCAGTAATCCCTTTGTGCAGACAATGATTTCTACTACTGGCTGCTAAATTAGATATGTAGATGTCATACATGATACTACCTCGTACCTCCGTTCCTAAATATAAGTCTTTCTAGATATTCCACTATAGGCTACATACGGAGCAAAATGAGTGAATCTACACTCGAAAATGCATCTATATACATCTATATGTGGTCCACACTGGAATCTCTACATAGACATATATTTAGGAACAGAGGCAGTACATTACACAAAATCGTAGGTGGCATGTAGGAATTCCAGTACACTACATTAGGCTCCCTTAGAGTGCCTGCTAGTCCAGCACATAGAGTCATGGCTAGTTTATGCTACGCACACAATCATTAATTGGTGGTTTAAATATGCGCAAGGGATATGCAATGTATTATCATGTAAAGATGTCTAAAATTAGCTGTGTCAACTTGCAGATAGGGTTACACAATGAAAAAGTACAATATGTATGTGGAAATTTCATGGAACATCGCAAAAAAGGAGAGCCAGCGGTGAGCCTATACAGTGTGCTATGGTACGTCACTCCTCCATTGCAATCATCGTGACATGTTATTTGTATGCCAGTTCTATTGGCCAAGTTTCTTAGGGACAATTATTATGAGTTATCCTAAGAAAATAAGCACCTGTGAATATAAGCTCCATGTAATAAGCCAACGAGTTCTTTTCATTGCGTTTTCAGCTTATCTTTGGTATGATTAGTGAAAAGTCTAGATTGCATTATATTTTTTCATTTTGCTGCCCATATGAAACTTAATTTGACTTGCAAACATCACAAATTAAACCCAGTGCAGTAATTAATATGATAGGAAAACAGACCTTCACTATTTGCTCAAAATGCAAATACAAAGATACCATCTACTTGGCACAATCTACTTTGGTCAATGTTTTCCATAGAGATCCCATTGCCTAATTTAAAGGAAAAACGCATGACCCACATTTAAATGAAGAACAATTCTTTATTGAAATTCGATGGTCCAAGTGGTTGGTTATTATCACATAGCAGCACCACCTGAAAGCATCATATAGCAGCAGCAACTCATAGCAACTCATCATACAGCAGCAGCAATGTGCAATTCATCATATACCAGTAGCAGCTCATAGAAAATCATCATATAACAGCAGCAGGAGCAGCTCATAGCAATTCATTATATAGCAGCAGCAGGAGCAGCTCATAGCAATTCATCATATAGCAGCAGCAGGAGAAGCTCATAGCAATTCATCATATAGCATCAGTAGGAGCAGCTCATAGCAATTCATCATACAGCAGCAGCAGGAGCAACTTATAGCAACTCATCATATAGCAGCAGCAACTCATAGCAATTCATCATATAGCAGCAGCAACAGCAGATCATAGCAATTCATCATATAGCAGCAGCAGCTCATAGCAATTCATCATATAGCAGGAGCAGGAGCAGCTCATAGCAATGCATCATATAGCAGCAGCAGAAGCAGCTCATAGCAATTCATCGTATAGTGGATCGGAATGAAAATTTGGCAAAAAATCAAAGGAGATCCTCACCTTGTTGGATGAGCTCATCCTTCAACAGCACCTCAAGGCCACGTCCTGGGAGGTGGGGAGGGGGAATAAGGTGCCTTCTGCCGCAGTGTGGCATCAACCGTAATTGTGTAGTGCCTGCCGGAGTAGTGCATTGGACGAACCACAGTGGAGCTGCTGGAGACCATGAGAATGAGGGGCGGCACCAGAGGGATGAGCATCCAGGGAGATTTGCCCCTACCCGCCGGCCATGTAGCCTAGCTGGACAGAGCATCGTCGAGGACCAGGCCAAATGGGACCAGTGGCGACGGCTTGCTGGAGGAACCCTAGTGCTGCAGGCATGGTATCGAGGTAGAGGGAAAGGGGAGAGGAGATGCAAGCGGGCAGGGCAATGAACGCTTGCTTGTTTGTTTTTACTTGAGGGTGAGGTGTGACGCGGGCGTCACCAGTTGCATTTTGAGTGTAATATAGGCAGACAATAGAGTCATTTCACTATTCCCCCTCCCTTCAATTTTTACTGAGGTTCTACCCGGAACACCCCCCTCCAAAGCGAAATTAGTTAAGCCCAAGCCCATAACTCAAAAATGACTTCTTTACATCTTTTATGGCTTATTTTGACAATAAGCCCTGAAAAGGCGAAATAGAACTAGCCCTTAACCTGCAATTCAATTATGCGTGGAATGATGAATCACTCCTGCCTGCTATAGTGTACATTTAGGCATCATCATACATGGCATAACCTAATACATGTGCATTCCATTGTAGAATCTGGAATATGCAATGTTTATGTTAGTTCATACATTGCACATGATGTTTAAATGCCCCTTAAATCTGGTCATTCAAGTGATGGTCGTTAAGCCTCCTTCTTTGCTTCTTTTCTTGATATGTAAGATTTTCTCACACATCTGTTCAATTGCTTGTTTTCATCAGGCAGCCATACTAGGACTGTTTGCTTTGATTACTTGCTGTTCTTGACCTAACACTCTAAAAGAGATTGTCAAGGATTTAAACACTAAGGGCTGCTGTAGTGGGGCCTTTTCTAACTCATAGGTGACATAAAGGTTTGGCTGTACACTAAAGTAGGCTCTTCAAGAGTACTTGGAGATCCAGTTCGAAGGTATGCCTAGTTTTTACATAGTGCAGACATAGTAAATGCTCAGTTCATTGTGTGCAAGTGCAATAGATGCGGCATGTTTCATTATGTGGTGTTGTTTTGTTATAATCTCATCCTTTTGTGTTCACAGACTGGAAAGTATGCATATTTATTTTCCAAGGAGACGAGTAACTAGTTTGTGTCACCTTGCAGAGGGGGTGCAATGAAGATAAGATCGAGGATTTCCAATTACAAGATGTTAGGAAGGAGCCTTGCAAGAGAAGTAGGAGCTGCGCTGAGCCTCTTCAACCTATTAAGGTAAGTCACTGTATCCAACTCAACAGTTCAATTCCTTGTTTGTTTCAGGCATAGTTAATTTGCTCTTTTCAATTGCTTTATTTGTCCTCAGTTAATGAGATGCCCAAAGAATGATGCCTGATGTTGGGTACTTGTATAACTATTAGTTGACATAATTAAAGACCTTACCATTTAATTACTCTGCGGAAGTGTGCCTGAAGCTTTGAAGTCTATTAACCAACTATTATTGAATGAGGCTCACAATCTAGATTATACTAGGCTAATGATTGCATAGTTTTGCTTGTTGTAGTATGTTTGTATGAAATCCTCTGCTGTTCATTATGCTCCCTAAGACTTTAATTGAGCTACAGAATGGCCAACTGCGTGCTTACTTCTATGCAACGTGTTGTCTAAATTTGTAACTTGTCTGTGTTTTGGATTGGGTCCCAACATCATGCTCCTCTGGTGAGCTAAGAGAGATTTCTGTATGTAGGCTGCACAGACTACCTTTTTATAATTTTTAAAATATCACCTGCTTATGCTTCATGACGTGTAACATTATTGTTAGTCATGTTTTGCCATGTACAAAATAGTTTGTCTTGCTCGCTTCACTGTTGTAACTATATTTTTGCCCTAGTCATGTGTATTTACAGAAACATTTCAGGATGAAGTGACATCAACACAAAGATCTGTGAGCAGTGCGGCATGGCTGTTACTGAATGATTATGGATTGGAATTGGAATGTGCTGATGTTCTCGAGCATCAACTAGAGGTGGCAAGACAACGTGTACATGATTCTGAACGTACAATCAACAAGTTGAGACTGGACATGCAGGTATTAGATGCAGGAGTCAAAAAATGAAACAAGACACCGAGGTAACAACGAAGGAATTGGAGATTTTGCAAACTGAAATTTGTGCTATCTAAATCTGGCGAATCCTATTTTCTAAAGAGATTATAGTTCAAATGGTAAGTTATGTTGATGCGCATCCATGATGTATGATTGTATTTGCCCAGTGTATGTAATTTGCTGTTTGTGTATGCTTTATTATCACTGGTGCCGAACCATAATGCCCAGTGGGTATAATCGGCTGTAATTTCTTTATTGTATAGTGTAGGATTATTCTACGTTTCTATGCCTTAGTCTCTTTATTGTATAGTGTATGCTTTTTAGAGGTGATAGTATAGAGTAGGATAATTCTTTGAATATGCTATGTCGTTCAAACGGGGGCCAACTCGCCCAAATGTTGTAGTGACCATGGCCGTCCACAGGCCGTACGATCCATGGGCCATCTACGTGACGGACGATCCATGGCCTTCTATGGGCCGTCGGATCCGTGGGCCTTCTATGGGCTGTCGGATCCATGGGCCTTCTATGAGCCGTCGGATCAATGGGCCTTCTATGGGCCGTCGGGTCAATGGGCCTTCTATGTACCGTAGGATCCATGGGCCTTCTATGGGCCGTCTCATCTATGGGCCTTGTACGGGCCGTATAAGGGGCCATAAACGGGCTAGAGTTGAAATCGTCCGTTCATGGGCCGACCATAACGGGCCATCGTTAATCAGCCGTATTTGATGACGCTATGAAAATGGCCCAACATATTAACGAGCCACAAACGGGCCGACTGTAACCATGGGCTTAATTTGGCCAACAAGTAGAAAATGACAGTAACGGGCCGAAAGTAAACGAATGCTGGAAATGAGCCCAAGAATAAATGGGCCCTGAGAAGGCCGAAAGATAACATGGGCTGGAAACGGCCCAACGGAATAATGGGCCGTTAATGGGTATAAAGTGATACACTATTCATTACGGGCCAGTTTTACCATGGGCCGTTAATGGGCCAAGGGTTACTAAGGGCCTCATATGGGACGAAATACGTCATGGGCCATACATGGGCCAGAAGTTAAAATGGGCTGGAATTATATCGGACGGCCCAGATGACGCTACTAGGCCTAATTCGGATAGGCCGTAAACGGGCCCTGGGTTAGCGGGCTGTAAATGGGCTATATGCGAACAGGACGTTAACAGGCTTGCCGTGGGCCGGCCCGCCACCTTTTGACCAAGTCAAACGGGCCGGCCTTTTCACAAGAATGGGCCTCTGTTGGGCCATGCCACATGTCGGCGTATCATAGGCGCTTTGGGTCCAATGAGTGGATGACATCTGTCCCAACGGTGAGCCGACACGTGTTCCCTCCAGCCAATGATGATTTTACACGTGGAAAATCCCCATTGGCCAGGGCTGTTAACGGGTTATCGGATCAAAAACCGGGCATGATAGCTTAACGACATTCCGTTACGGTGGATGCCACATGTCGGTCACCCTTGACGAAAGCACTTCTGTGACGCGCGATTTATCATCATGGAAGTGGACACTTCCGTGATGATAATTTTGGTAATGTCATGGAACACTTCTACAACAACACAGGTATGACTATCTTGATTCTGTCATAAAATTGTCATGTATGTACATGCATGACAGAAAACATGACCTAGTGTGACAAACACGTATCATCATGGAAGTGTATGTTTTTGTAGTGATGTGTCGTTTCCTTTTCTGTCACTGGGATCGAGCACCGCAATATTGAACCCAAAGCTAAGCACTTCTCCCATTGCAAGAAAGATCAATCTAGTAGGCCAGACCAAACTGATAATTTGAAGATACTTGCAAAGATAACCAATCATACATAAAATAATTCAGAGAAGATTCAAATATTGTTCATAGATAGACTTGATCATAAACCCACAATTCACCGGATCTCGACAAACACACCGCAAAAGAAGATTACATCGAATAGATCTCCAAGAGAATCGAGGAGAACTTTGTATTGAGATCCAAAGAGAGAGAAGAAGCCATCTAGCTAATAACTATGGACCCGAAGGTCTGAGGTAAACTACTCACACATCATCGGAAGGGCCATGGAGTTGATGTAGAGGCCCTCCGTGATCAATGCCCCCTCCAGCGAAGCTCCGGAAAAGGCCCCAAGATGTGATCTCTTGGGTACAGAAGGTTGCGGCGGTGGAAATAGGGTTTCGTGGTGCTCCTGGATGTTTTCGGGGTATGTGAACATATATATGAGGAAGAAGTAGGTCGGTTGAGCCACGAGGGGCCCACGAGGGGGGAGGGCGCGCCCCCTGCCTCGTGGCCGCCTTGTTCATTTCTTGATGTCCACTCCAAGTCCTCTGGATCACGTTTGTTCCAAAAGTCACGCTCCCGAAGGTTTCATTCCGTTCGGACTCCGTTTGATATCCCTTTTCTGCTAAACACTAAGATAGGCAAAAAACAACAATTTGGGCTGGGCCTCCGGTTAATAGGTTAGTCCCAAAAATAATATAAAAGTGTAAAATAAGCCCATTAAACATCCAAAACAGAGTATACAATAGCATGGAACAATCAAAAATTATAGATACGTTGGAGACGTATCACAACTCAAACAACACCTTCGGAGATACCTGTAGAGCATCTTTATGATCACCCAATTATCTTGTGATGTTTGATAGCACACAAGGTATTCCTCCGGTATCCGGAAGTTTCATAATCTCATAGTCGAAGGAATATGTATTTGTCATTGAGAAAACAATAGCAATAAACTGAATGGTCAAAATGCTAAGCTAACAAATGGGTCTTCCATCACATCATTCTCGTAATGATGTGATCCCGTTATCAAATGACAACACATGTCTATGGTTAGGAAAACTTAACCATCTTTGATCAACGAGCTAATCTAGTAGAGGCTTACTAGGGACACGATATTTGTTTATGTATTCACACATGTATTTAAGTTTCTGATCAATACAATTCTAGCATGAATAATAAGCCTTTATCATGAATAAGAAAATATAAAATAACAACTTTATTATTGCCTCTAGGGCATATTTCGTTCAGTCTCCCACTTGCACTAGAGTCAATAATCTAGATTACATTGTGATGAATCTAACACCCATGGAGTCTTGGTGTTGATCAAGTTTTGCTCGTGGAAGAGGCTTAGTCAATGGGTCTGCCACATTCAGATCCGTATGTACTTTGCAAATTTCTATGTCTCCATCCTTGACCTTTTCACAAATGGAGTTGAAGTGTCTCTTGATGTGTTTGGTTCTCTTGTGAAACCTAGATTCCTTCGCCAAGGAAATTGCTCTAGTGTTGTCACAAAGATTTTCATTGGACTCGATGCACTGCGTATTACACCCAGATCGGATATGAACTCCTTCATCCAGACTCCTTCATGCGCTGCTTCCGAAGCAGCTATGTATTTTGCTTTACACGTAGATCCCGCCACGAAGCTCTGCTTGTAACCACACCAACTGGCAGCTCCACCATTCAATAAAAATACGTATCCGGTTTGTGACTTAGAGTCATCCAGATCAGTGTCGAAGCTAGCATCGACGTAACCATTTACGACGAGCTCTTCGTCACCTTCATAAATGAGAAACATATTGTTGGTGTCAAAACCGGCGGATCTCGGGTAGGGGTCCCAAACTGTGCGTCTAAGGCGGGTGGTAACAGGAGGCAGGGGACACGATGTTTACCCAGGTTCGGGCCCTCTTGATGGAGGTAATACCCTACGTCCTGCTTGATTGTTCTTGATAATATGAGTAATACAAGAGTTGATCTACCACGAGATCAGAGAGGCTAAACCCTAGAAGCTAGCCTATGGTATGATTGTTGTTCTTGGTCCTACGGACTAAACCCTCCGGTTTATATAGACACTGGAGGGGGCTAGGGTTACACAGAGTCGATTACAAGGAAGGAGATCTACATATCCGTATTGCCAAGCTTGCCTTCCACGCCAAGGAGAGTCCCATACGGACATGGGACGAAGTCTTCAATCTTGTATCTTCATAGTCGAACAATCCGGCCAAAGGATATAGTCCGGCTGTCCGGATACCCCCTAATCCAGGACTCCCTCAGTAGCCCCTGAACCAGGCTTCAATGACGATGTCCGGCGTGTAGATTGTCTTCGGCATTGCAAGGCGGGTTCCTCCTCCGAATACTTCATAGAAGATTTTGAACACGAGGATCGTGTCCAGCTCTGCAAAACGAGTTCCACATACCACCGTAGAGAGAATAATATTTCCACAAATCTAATCTGCTGACGTACCCCATAGTGTGACATCACACCACAGCCAGGTCTTTATTCGAATCGTTTTTCATAACCCATCTCAGCGTGTTTCGCGAGGCGGTTTCCTTGGCACGTCTTGTCGAAGCAGAGATCGTGTCCCCTTTATCACGGGATTCTCACCAATACGGATGTGGGTAACCCAACCGTGCCTATGGGTAGGACTCCTAGATCTTAGGCAAGTCCCAAACGGTCACGAGGAGGACGCTTGATATTCACCCTCTTTATAAAGGGGACAAGGCTTTTTCCTCTCAATCTTAATCGAATCCTCCTCCCGCCTCGAGTTCCAACACCCAAAGCTCAGGTTTAGGCACTTCGGACCTTCAACTATGTCCGGATCCAACCTTCAAGGTCGGTGGATGCCTTCCTCCGTCACGGAGGAGGACATCAAGAAGTTGAGAGAGGCCAGATATCTGACCCCCGAAATTTCGCATTGGCTGCCTGCCCGAGGGCAAGTCGTCCCTACTCCCGAAACCAATGAGAGCATCGTGTTCGTCTCCCACTTCCCCTGAGGACTAGGCCTCACTCTGGATCCCTTTGTTAGGGGTCTTATGTTCTATTATGGGCTAGATTTTCACGATCTAGCCCCGGATTCCCTTCTTCACATTTCGTCATTTATTGTCATATGTTAGGACTTCCTCCGCATTACCCCTCACTTCGGCTTGTGGCTCAAGACCTTCGATGTGAAGCCGAAGATGATCGAGGGGCAGCACGCAGCGTGCGGAGGCGCTTCAATAAGCAAAATCGCTGACGCTCCATGGCCTGAGAGTAGCTTTCCAAAGGTGTCTGGATTGTGGCAGCGGGAGTGGTTCTACATCACAGCTCCCCGAAGTGCCAAGTGGGCAGCTGCCCCCACCTTTCGCTCAGGCCCCCCACCACAACTGATGTCATGGATCAGTAGGGGGCTGAGCTGGGGTCCAGCCAAGGACGTGCCAATACTGCAAAGCCATATCCGAGATCTCTTTGAGAGAGATTTCAGTCTGCTTATGGTAGTGCAAGTTATGCTAGTTTGTTGAGTCCAGCCTTGCAAACACCGTCCCCTCCGCATGTGGGAGTTCAACCCGGAGGGACCACGAGCTATCCAACACTTCCTCGGCATGACGCCCAAGGAGATGTACAAATTGTTCTTCGGACCACAAATAATGTGTCTGGACATCACTGAGGATGCAAGTCTAAGCTGCAATCGCCCAGATACCCAAGTAAGTAGCCCCGCATCCGAACACACTATCCGTTTATTTATCGCAACATCGCCCTAAAAAAGCCGCTCTTTAACCAGGATTGGATAGCGAAGGCAAAGTTGATCAGGTGTTCGGCCCCCCTCCCTGAGACCTCACCAAATCCCGTGCTAACTAGGATGCTGGAGATCGCGCCTTATCAAGCGCCCTTAGGAGAAGATAAAGGGGGGGAACAAGGAGGCAAGCGCCTCTGTGAAGGAGGTTAGCCGGGGAGGAGGGACTGAAACTTCCTCTCCCTAGGGAAGGAAGAGGACCACCTCCGAGGACCCGGAGCCAATGGTCTCCAAACGGGGGAAGAAATCTTCGCTGGAGGTCCTACCCCCGGGGCTACCCCGGCCGCACTATGCCCTCAAGGGGATCATCCCTCCACCAAGCTGTAAGTAAAAGGGTACTTAATAATGAAAATACCTCGCTTTACTTCTGAGGAAAATAACCAAAGCATTTATCTTGCAGTTTGGATCTTAGCCCTTCTTAGCAGAGCTCGTCTTCAAGGGATCTTCTTCCAGAGATGATGGAGAGTGAAACGCCTCCCCCTGCCATACCGCCTCATGAGGCAGGCGACCCCTGTTGGGGAATGTAGTAATTTCAAAAAAATTCCTATGCACACGCAAAATCATGGTGATGCATAGCAACGAGGGGAGAGTGTGATCTACGTACCTTGTAGATCGACAACGGAAGCGTTTGGTTGATGTAGTCGTACGTCTCCACGGCCCGACCGATCAAGCACCGAAACTACGGCACCTCCGAGTTCTAGCACACGTTCAGCTCGATGACGGTCCCCGGACTCCGATCCATCAAAGTGTCGGGGAAGAGTTCCGTCAGCACGACGGCGTGGTGACGATCTTGATGTACTACTGCCGCAGGGCTTCACCTAAGCACCGCTACAATATTATCGAGGACTATGGTGGCTGGGGGCGCCGCACACGGCTAAGAATAAGATCACTTGGATCAACTTGTGTGTCTCTGGGGTGCCCCTTCCTCCGTATATAAAGGACCAAGAGGGGGAGGCCGACCGGCCACATAGGGCGCGCTAGGAGGAGTCCTACTCCCTCCGGGAGTAGGACTTCTCCCCCAATCCTAGTTGGAATAGGACTCGCGAGGTGGGAAAAGAGAGAGAGAGAGAGAAGGAAGGGGGCGCCGGTGAAAGTGCAACTATCCCTAGGTGGTTTTGGTAATTCATAACAACATATAGCTCATTGAGCTAATGCTATTCCAAGATGATTATTTCAGGAAAGCTCAATGATTGGCATGGCATGGATGTGAAAGTGGAACCCTCAAAATGCTAAGGACAAAGGATTGGCTCAAGCTTAAAAGCTCAAGACTCTTCATTTTATATTTTAGTGATCCAAGATCACATTGAGTCTTTAGGAAAAGCCAATACTATTAAGGAGGGATGAGGTGTTGCTTAATGAGCCTCTTGCTTCATGTGCTTAGTGATATGCTCCAAAACCCTCAACTACTTTCCCATATCCACATATGACCTAAACCCTAAGCCAAACTCGGTCCTACCGATTCTTCCTATCCGGCGCCACCGAGTTTCACTTGTCATTAGCCACTGCCAAACCCTAGCAATTCGGTTCTACCGATAAGGATCTCGGTCTCACCGAGATGGGGTTGCAAACTCTCTGTTTCCCTTCCGTAACTTTTCGGTCTTACCGAAAGAGCGAATCGGTCCCACCGAGATTGCAATGTAAACTCAGTGTTTCCCCTTTGTAACTTTTCGGTCTCACCGAGTTCCACTCGGTCTCACCGAAAGAGCAAATCAGTCCCACCGAGTTTGCCTGACCAACTCTCTGGTTAGCTAATTACCAAATTCGGTCTCACCGAGTTTGTGTAATCGGTCTCACCGAGATTACGTTATGCCCAAACCCTAACCATATCGGTCCTACCGAGTTGCATGTCAGTCCCACCGAAAATCACTAACGGTCACTAGGTTTACATTTTCGGTTCGACCGAGCTTATTGATTCGGTCCCACCGAGATTGGAAAACTGTGTAACGGTTGGATTTTGTGTGGAGGCTATATATACCCCTCCACCTCCTTCTCATTCGATGAGAGAGCCATCAGAACACACACACCATTCCAACTCATATGTTCTGAGAGAGAACCACCTACTCATGTGTTGAGACCAAGACATTCCATTCCTACCATATGAATCTTGATCTCTAGCCTTCCCAAGTTGCTTTCCACTCAAACCTTCTGTCCACCAAATCCAAATCCCGTGAGAGAGAGAGTTGAGTGTTGGGGAGACTATCATTTGAAGCACAAGAGCAAGGAGTTCATTACCTACACACCATTTGTTACTTCTTGGAGAGTGGTGTCTCCTAGATTGGCTAGGTGTCACTTGGGAGCCTCCGACAAGATTGTGGAGTTGAACCAAGGAGTTTGTAAGGGCGAGGAGATCGCCTACTTCGTGAAGATCTACCGCTAGTGAGGCAAGTCCTGTGTGGGCGATGGCCATGGTGGGATAGACAAGGTTGCTTCTTCGTGGACCCTTTGTGGGTGGTTGCTTCTTCGTGGACCCTTCGTGGGTGGAGCCCTGTGTGGACTCGCGCAACCGTTACCCTTGGGTGGAGCCCTGTGTGGACTCGCGCAACCGTTACCCTTCGTGGGTTGAAGTCTCCGTCAACGTGGATGTAGGATAGCACCACCTATCCGAACCATGGGAAAAACATCCGTGTCTCCAATTGCGTTTGAATTCTCCAAACCCTTCCCTTTACATTCTTGCAAGTTGCATGCTTCACTTTCCGCTGCCTATATACTCTTTGCATGCTTGCTTAAATTATGTAATGATTGCTTGACTTGTCCTAAAATAGCTAAAATCTGCCAAGAACTAAAATTGGGAAAAGGTTAAGTTTTTATTTGGTCAAGTAGTCTAATCACCCCCCTCTAGACATACTTTCGATCCTACAGCCGGCCCCCTCTCTCCTTGTCCTATTCGGACTAGGGGGGAGGGGCGCGCGGCCCAGCCCTGGCCGCCTCTCCTCTTCTTCCACTAAGGCCCATTAAGGCCCATGTACCTCCCGGGGGGTTCCGGTAACCTCCCGGTACTCCGGTAAAATCCCGATTTCACCCGGAACACTTCCGATATCCAAATATAGGCTTCCAATATATCAATCTTTATGTCTCGACCATTTCGAGACTCCTCGTCATGTCCGTCATCACATCCGGGACTCCGAACAAACTTCGGTACATCAAAATGCATAAACTCATAATATAACTGTCATCGTAACCTTAAGTGTGCGGACCCTACGGGTTCGAGAACAATGTAGACATGACCGAGACATGTCTCCGGTCAATAACCAATAGCGGAACCTGGATGCTCATATTGGCTCCTACATATTCTACGAAGATCTTTATCGGTCAGACCGCATAACAACATACGTTGTTCCCTTTGTCATCGGTATGTTACTTGCCCGAGATTCGATCGTCGGTATTCCAATACCTAGTTCAATCTCGTTACCGGCAAGTCTCTTTACTTGTTCTGTAATACATCATCCCGCAAATAACTCATTAGTTGCAATGCTTGCAAGGCTTAAGTGATGTGCATTACCGAGAGGGCCCAGAGATACCTCTCCGACAATCGGAGTGACAAATCCTAATCTCGAAATACGCCAACCCAACATGTACCTTTGGAGACACCTGTAGAGCTCCTTTATAATCACACAGTTACGTTGTGACGTTTGGTAGCACACAAAGTGTTCCTCTGGTAAACGGGAGTTGCATAATCTCATAGTCATAGGAACATGTATAAGTCATGAAGAAAGCAATAGCAACATACTAAACGATCGGGTGCTAAGCTAATGGAATGGGTCATGTCAATCAGATCATTTACTTAATGATGTGATCCCGTTAATCAAATAACAACTCCTTTGTTCATGGTTAGGAAACATAACCATCTTTGATTAACGAGCTAGTCAAGTAGAGGCATACTAGTGACACTTTGTTTGTCTATGTATTCACACATGTATTATGTTTCCGGTTAATACAATTCTAGCATGAATAATAAACATTTATCATGATATAAGGAAATAAATAATAACTTTATTATTGCCTCTAGGGCATATTTCCTTCAGTCTCCCACTTGCACTAGAGTCAATAATCTAGATTATACAGTAATGATTCTAACACCCATGGAGCCTTGGTGCTGATCATGTTTTGCTCGTGGAAGAGGCTTAGTCAACGGGTCTGCAACATTCAGATCCGTATGTATCTTGCAAATCTCTATGTCTCCCACCTGGACTAGATCCCGGATGGAATTGAAGCATCTCTTGATGTGCTTGGTTCTCTTGTGAAATCTGGATTCCTTTGCCAAGGCAATTGCACCAGTATTGTCACAAAAGATTTTCATTGGACCCGATGCACTAGGTATGACACCTAGATCGGATATGAACTCCTTCATCCAGACTCCTTCATTTGCTGCTTCTGAAGCAGCTATGTACTCCGCTTCACATGTAGATCCCGCTATAACGCTTTGTTTAGAACTGCACCAACTGACAGCTCCACCGTTTAATGTAAACACGTATCCGGTTTGCGATTTAGAATCGTCCGGATCAGTGTCAAAGCTTGCATCAACGTAACCTTTTATGATGAGCTCTTTGTCACCTCCATATATGACAAACATATCCTTAGTCCTTTTCAGGTATTTCAGGATGTTCTTGACCGCTGTCCAGTGATCCACTCCTGGATTACTTTGGTACCTCCCTGATAGACTTATAGCAAGGCACACATCAGGTCTGGTACACAGCATTGCATACATGATAGAGCCTATGGCTGAAGCATAGGGAACATCTTTCATATTCTCTCTATCTTCTGCAGTGGTCGGGCATTGAGTCTTACTCAACTTCACACCTTGTAACATAGGCAAGAACCCTTTCTTTGCTTGATCCATTTTGAACTTCTTCAAAACTTTGTCAAGGTATGTGGTTTGTGAAAGTCCAATTAGGCGTCTTGATCTATCTCTATAGATCTTAATGCCTAATATGTAAGCAGCTTCACTGAGGTCTTTCATTGAAAAACTCTTATTCAAGTATCCCTTTATGCTATCCAGAAATTCTACATCATTTCCAATTAGTAATATGTCATCCACATATAATATCAGAAATGCTACAGAGCTCCCACTCACTTTCTTGTAAATACAGGCTTCTCCAAAAGTCTGTATAAAACCAAATGCTTTGATCACACTATCAAAACGTTTATTCCAACTCCGAGAGGCTTGCACCAGTCCATAAATGGATCGTTGGAGCTTGCACACTTTGTTAGCTCCCTTTGGATCGACAAAACCTTCTGGTTGCGTCATATACAACTCTTCTTCCAGAAATCCATTCAGGAATGCAGTTTTGACATCCATCTGCCAAATTTCATAATCATAAAATGCGGCAATTGCTAACATGATTCGTACAGACTTAAGCATCGCTACGGGTGAGAAGGTCTCATCGTAGTCAATCCCTTGAACTTGCCGAAAACCTTTTGCGACAAGTCGAGCTTTGTAGACAGTAATATTGCCGTCAGCGTCAGTCTTCTTCTTGAAGATCCATTTATTCTCAATTGCTTGCCGATCATCGGGCAAGTCAACCAAAGTCCATACTTTGTTCTCATACATGGATCCCATCTCAGATTTCAGGGCTTCAAGCCACTTTGCGGAATCTGGGCTCACCATCGCTTCTTCATAGTTCGTAGGTTCATCATGATCTAGTAGCATGACTTCCAGAACGGGATTACCGTACCACTCTGGCGCGGATCTTACTCTGGTTGATCTACGAGGTTCAGTAGTATCTTGTTCTGAAGTTTCATGATCATCATCATTAGCTTCCTCACTAACTGGTGTAGGTGTCACAGAAACAGTTTTTTGTGATGTACTACTTTCCAATAAGGGAGCAGGTATAGTTACCTCGTCAAGTTCTACTTTCCTCCCACTCACTTCTTTCGAGAGAAACTCCTTCTCTAGAAAGTTTCCGAACTTAGCAACAAAAGTCTTGCCTTCGGATCTGTGATAGAAGGTGTATCCAATAGTCTCCTTTGGATATCCTATGAAGACACATTTCTCTGATTTGGGTTCGAGCTTATCAGGTTGAAGCTTTTTCACATAAGCATCGCAGCCCCAAACTTTCAGAAACGACAACTTTGGTTTCTTGCCAAACCACAGTTCATAAGGCGTCGTCTCAACGGATTTTGATGGTGCCCTATTTAACGTGAATGCGGCCGTCTCTAGAGCGTATCCCCAAAACGATAGTGGTAAATCGGTAAGAGACATCATAGATCGCACCATATCTAGTAAAGTACGATTACGACGTTCGGACACACCATTACGCTGTGGTGTTCCGGGTGGCGTGAGTTGCGAAACTATTCCACAATTTTTCAAATGTACACCAAACTCATAACTCAAATATTCTCCTCCACGATCAGATCGTAGAAACTTTATTTTCTTGTTACGATGATTTTCAACTTCACTCTGAAATTCTTTGAACTTTTCAAACGTTTCAGACTTATGTTTCATTAAGTAGATATACCCATATTTGCTTAAGTCATCTGTGAAGGTGAGAAAATAACGATATCCGCCACGAGCCTCAATATTCATCGGACCACATACATCTGTATGTATGATTTCCAACAAATCTGTTGCTCTCTCCACAGTAACAGAGAACGGTGTTTTGGTCATCTTGCCCATGAGGCACGGTTCGCAAGTACCAAGTGATTCATAATCAAGTGGTTCCAAAAGTCCATCAGTATGGAGTTTCTTCATGCGCTTTACACCGATATGACCTAAACGGCAGTGCCACAAATATGTTGCACTATCATTATCAACTCTGCATCTTTTGGCTTCAACATTATGAATATGTGTGTTACTACTATCGAGATTCAACAAGAATAGACCACTCTTCAAGGGTGCATGACCATAAAAGATATTACTCATATAAATAGACAATCATTATTCTCTGATTTAAATGAATAACCGTCTCGCATCAAACAAGATCCAGATATAATGTTCATGCTTAACCCTGGCACCAAATAACAATTATTTAGGTCTAATATTAATCCCGAAGGTAGATGTAGAGGTAGCGTGCCGACTGCGATCACATCGACTTTGGAACCGTTTCCCACGCGCATCGTCACCTCGTCCTTAGCCAATCTTTGCTTAATCCGTAGTCCCTGTTTCGAGTTGCAAATATTAGCAACAGAACTAGTATCAAATACCCAGGTGCTACTGCGAGCATTAGTAAGGTACACATCAATAACATGTATATCACATATACCTTTGTTCACCTTGCCATCCTTCTTATCTGCCAAATACTTGGGGAAGTTCCGCTTCGAGTGACCAGTCTGCTTGCAATAGAAGCACTCAGTTTCAGGCTTAGGTCCAGGTTTGGGTTTCTTCTCTTGAGTAGCAACTTGCTTGCCGTTCTTTTTGAAGTTCCCCTTCTTCTTCCCTTTGCCCTTTTTCTTGAAACTAGTGGTCTTGTTGACCATCAACACTTGATGCTCCTTTTGATTTCTACCTCCGCAGCTTTCAGCATTGCGAAGAGCTCGGGAATAGTCTTATTCATCCCTTGCATATTATAGTTCATCACGAAGCTCTTGTAGCTTGGTGGCAGTGATTGGAGAATTCTGTCAATGACGCAATCATCTGGAAGATTAACTCCCAATTGAATCAAGTGATTATTATACCCAGACATTTTGAGTATATGCTCACTGACAGAACTGTTCTCCTCCATCTTGCAGCTATAGAACTTATTGGAGACTTCATATCTCTCAATCCGGGCATTTGCTTGAAATATTAACTTCAACTCCTGGAACATCTCATATGCTCCATGACGTTCAAAACATCGTTGAAGTCCCGATTCTAAGCCGTAAAGCATGGCACACTGAACTATTGAGTAGTCATCAGCTTTGCTCTGCCAGACGTTCACAACATCCGGCATTGCTCCTGCAGCAGGCCTGGCACCCAGCGGTGCTTCCAGGACGTAATTCTTCTGTGCAGCAATGAGGATAATCCTCAAGTTACGGACCTAGTCTGTGTAATTGCTACCATCATCTTTCAACTTTGCTTTCTCAAGGAACGCATTAAAATTCAACGGAACAACAGCACGAGCCATCTATCTACAATCAATCATAAACAAGCAAGATACTATCAGGTACTAAGTTTCATGATAAATTTAAGTTCAGTTAATTTACTTAAAGAACTCCCACTTAGATAGACATCCCTCTAATCCTCTAAGTGATTACATGATCCAAATCAACTAAACCATGTCCGATCATCACGTGAGATGGAGTAGTTTCATTGGTGAACATCACTATGTTGATCATATCTACTATATGATTCACGCTCGACCTTTTGGTCTCTGTGCTCCGAGGCCATATCTGTATATGCTTGGCTCGTCAAGTATAACCTGAGTATTCTGCGTGTGCAACTGTTTTGCACCCGTTGTATTTGAACGTAGAGCCTATCACACCCGATCATCACGTGGTGTCTCAGCACGAAGAACTTTCGCAACGGTGCATACTCAGGGAGAACACTTCTTGATAATTAGTGAGAGATCATCTTATAATGCTACCGTCAATCAAAGCAAGATAAGATGCATAAAAGATGAACATCACATGCAATCAATATAAGTGATATGATATGGCCATCATCATCTTGTGCTTGTGATCTCCATCTCCGAAGCACCGTCGTGATCACCATTGTCACCGGCGCGACACCTTGATCTCCATCGTAGCATCGTTGTCGTCTCGCCAAGCTTGTGCTTCCACGACTATCGCTACCGTTTAGTGATAAAGTAAAGCATTATAGCGCGATTGCATTGCATACAATAAAGCGACAACCATATGGCTCCTGCCAGTTGCCGATAACTTGGTTAAAAAACATGATCATCTCATACAATAAAATTCAGCATCATGTCTTGACCATATCACATCACAACATGCCCTGCAAAAACAAGTTAGACGTCCTCTACTTTGTTGTTGCAAGTTTTACGTGGCTGCTACGGGCTTAAGCAAGAACCAATCTTACCTACGCATCAAAACCACAACGATAGTTTGTCAAGTTGGTGCTGTTTTAACCTTCGGAAGGACCGGGCGTAGCCACACTCGATTCAACTAAAGTTGGAGAAACTGTCACCCGCAAGCCACCTATGTGCAAATCACTTCAGGAGAACCGGTCTCGTGTAAGCGTACGCGTAATGTCGGTCCGGGCCGCTTCGTCCAACAATACCGCCGAACCAAAGTATGACATGCTGGTAAGCAGTATGACTTATATCACCCACAACTCACTTGTGTTCTACTCGTGCATATAACATCAACATATAAAACCTAGGCTCGGATGCCACTGTTGGGGAACGTAGTAATTTCAAAAAAATTCCTACGCCACGCAAAATCATGGTGATGCATAGCAACGAGGGGAGAGTGTGATCTACGTACCTTGTAGATCGACAACGGAAGCGTTTGGTTTATGTAGTCGTACGTCTCCACGGCCCGACCGATCAAGCACCGAAACTACGGCACCTTCGAGTTCTAGCACATGTTCAGCTCGATGACGATCCCCGGACTCCGATCCAACAAAGTGTCGGGGAAGAGTTCCGTCAGCACGACGGTGTGGTGACGATCTTGATGTACTACTGCCGCAGGGCTTCGCCTAAGCACCGCTACAATATTATCGAGGACTATGGTGGCTGGGGGCGCCGCACACGGCTAAGAATAAGATCACGTGGATCAACTTGTGTGTCTCTGGGGTGCCCCTGCCTCTGTATATAAAGTACCAAGAGGGGGAGGCCGGCCGGCCACATAGGGCGCGCCAGGAGGAGTCCTACTCCCTCCGGGAGTAGGACTTCTCCCCCAATCCTAGTTGGAATAGGACTCGCGAGGTGGGAAAAGAGAGAGAGAGAAGGAAGGGGGCGCCGGCCCCCTCTCTCCTTGTCCTCTTCGGACCATGGGGGAGGGGCACGCGGCCCAGCCCTGGCCGCCTCTCCTCTTCTTCCACTAAGGCCCATTAAGGCCCATGTACCTCCCGGGGGGTTCCGGTAACCTCCCGGTACTCCGGTAAAATCCCGATTTCACCCGGAACACTTCTGATATCCAAATATAGGCTTCCAATATATCAATCTTTATGTCTCGACCATTTCGAGACTCCTTGTCATGTCCGTGATCACATCCGGGACTCTGAACAAACTTCGGTACATCAAAATGCATAAACTCATAATATAACTGTCATCGTAACCTTAAGCGTGCGGACCCTACGGGTTCGAGAACAATGTAGACATGACCGAGACATGTCTTTGGTCAATAACCAATAGCGGAACCTGGATGCTCATATTGGCTCCTACATATTCTACGAAGATCTTTATCGGTCAGACCGCATAACAACATACGTTGTTCCCTTTGTCATCGATATGTTACTTGCCCGAGATTCGATCGTCGGTATTCCAATACCTAGTTCAATCTCGTTACCGGCAAGTCTCTTTACTCGTTCTGTAATACATCATCCCGCAACTAACTCATTAGTTGCAATGCTTGCAAGGCTTAAGTGATGTGCATTACCGAGAGGGCCCAGAGATACCTCTCCGACAATCGGAGTGACAAATCCTAATCTCGAAATATGCCAACCCAACATGTACCTTTGGAGACACCTGTAGAGCTCCTTTATAATCACACAGTTACATTGTGACGTTTGGTAGCAGACAAAGTGTTCCTCTGGTAAACGGGAGTTGCATAATCTCATAGTCATAGGAACATGTATAAGTCATGAAGAAAGCAATAGCAACATACTAAACGATCGGGTGCTAAGCTAATGGAATGGGTCATGTCAATCAGATCATTTACTTAATGATGTGATCCCGTTAATCAAATAACAACTCCTTGTTCATGGTTAGGAAACATAACCATCTTTGATTAACGAGCTAGTCAAGTAGAGGCATACTAGTGACACTTTGTTTGTCTATGTATTCACACATGTATTATGTTTCCGGTTAATACAATTCTAGCATGAATAATAAACATTTATCATGATATAAGGAAATAAATAATAACTTTATTATTGCCTCTAGGGCATATTTCCTTCAACCCTGAGGTGTCGTCGCGGAGGGTTTCTCCTGATCTGGCAAGGTCAGAAGGCAATCCTATGGCCACCCGAAGTCCTCAGTATCCGGCTCTTGAAGAGAGCAATCGAAAGAGTCCGACACCGTCTGGTGTGTGGTCGGACATACTGAGGGATCTGCTAGAGCGAGCGGCTATCTCAGAAGAGCACCGCATGTTTATGGGTACGGTGATTGAAAGGATTTCGTCCGCCGAAAGCGGGTTGCATGAAGCCTTTATGAGTCTACTGACGGGTTTTGTGGTATGCAAAATGATGCACATTTTTGACAGTACCACACATTTTTAGACGTGCCCTGTGTAGATAGTAGCCCCTGAGACTCTGGGTGCTGTCGAAGACGACGGCGCACAGAGGATCATAGTCCCAGGAATAATCGTGCCGCCTTAATATGCAGGTGGCGGAGGGTCCGGTGGCCAGCCGGACTAATGAGTTTGCCGAGCTAAAGCGGCAGCTTGACGTGGCAGATGCTGACATCGTACTTGTCAACAAGGGGCTTGACGAGGGATAGGGTATGTGATTCCTCCGGCGACACATGGAAGAGGAGCATGATGCCGGTATCTATAATAAGTGTGTGAATGCAGATGGAGCTGCGGCCGTGGAGAACCTTCGGGCGGAACTTGCCCGAGCCAAAGAACAAGCCAAGAAAAGCGATGCGGCTGCCCTAAAGGCAGTTAAGGAGCTGAAAGCCGAACAGGATGCTCACTGCCAAAGCAAGGAGGAGATAGCCAGGATGGCTGTGGAATTGAAGAATGCCGCTGACCGTTACAAGCTTCTTGAAAAGGAAGATCGAGCGAAGAGCACAGACCTGGAGAAGGCCACGATGGTGACCAAAGACACCCGCTCTGCAATGAGAGCGATGAAGGAGGAGCTGCGTCAAGCCGGGGGTATCGTGGCTGCAAAGCCCTTTATGCTATGGATGAAGTTCGGAGATCCTAGGTACGCCCCTTTGGACCAGCTGTGGAGTTCTGCGGACGCATATCTGGACTTAGCGGCGAGTGCTGCCGATGCGGCCGAATACTTCCGAGATCAAAAATATCACGAAGTGGAAAAGCTGTTCTGGTCACAATTTAACGTTCTAGAGCGTCCTCTTCCATTGACTGATCGGTTGGCCGAATGGGCCGAGCTGAATAGGTTGTCCGGACTCGCCATGAGGTCTGTTGTGGATCATCTGTGGCCGTAAAGGCCAAAGCCGAACAATTATTTTAGTTTGGTGCAGCAGTTCCTTGGTGCAGTGCCGCACATCAATGCGATGAAGAGGTCGGCGTGTGTAGAGGGTGCGCGGATGGCCCTTGCCCGTGTGAAGACATACTGGGCGGAGATGGAGGCCACCGCCATTGCAGCCCAAGATTCGGACGAGAGCCGAGTACCAGCCGAGCACTACTTTCGAGAAGTTCTTGAGGGCGCCCATTCAATAGAAGCGCAATGCTCGAAGAATATTATGTTCTAATGACATGTATTCCCATTGAAAAACAATGTTTTACTGAATTGTAAAGGCTATTTTATACTTGTGCTTGAAAGAATTATAATACCTCCTGTGCGGCTGTTTATGTATATATGTATATAACCTGAAAAATGATAGTCGTCGGCTTTAGCCCCCACGCATGTAATGCGGGGGTGCTCGCAGAAGATGCATGTTCACACTTGATCCAACGTCTTGGTCCATTAAGGACGTGATAGCACAGAGAACTAGGCAATCGGACTATAATGCTTTAACACTTTCACTTAGCCAGAGGAGTTTGACAGTGGGGCTACTATATAGCCCCTGGTGGCTCCGCGCTCATCCGAATTCGGGGCGCGTAGATGCCTGGCCGGGAAACGACCCTTCGTTAAGGCGGAGGAATCCCGAAGATTCCGCTAGGTCATCGAGTGGTTGACCAGTCTCACGCTATATCATGACAGTCAGTTGGGCTCGAGCAGGACCAGCTACTCGCTACGACGCACGGGAAGGCGAGCTAGCAGGTGCGTTCGTCTCCTAGGAGCAGCCCGAGCACGATGACGTGCTCAGGGGCGAGCTGAGCTTGCACTAGCCACGGCCGCTTCATGAACGGCGGCGAGGAGCTGTCGGCTCTGGTGGCTCGGGGAGTTAGAGGATGCAGACGAGCACGGGGAGCAGGGGAGAAGACGGTGGAGCTCACAGCGGTTCTGTTGGTGCCTCTGGCGAGCTCGGGGGCGTGCTGTGGATGACGAATCGGCGAGGGCGATCGGTGGCGCCCGAGGTTGAAGATGAGGTCGGGGACAGCATGACAGAGCGTCCTGGCTTGTGCTTGTTGAGGGGGCAGCTTCACGGCGTCGAGGCGGACAGTGGGGATAGCACGGGGAGGCGCGAGGATGGCTGTGGCCGCGAGGACTACGGCGGCGCGTCCATGGCGGCTTCGGCCATGGGTGGAGGGGAGTGAGGGAGAGGCGAGGGGGATGACTAGAGAGGCCGGCTCGGTCAATACGGCGGTGGCGGGATCGTTCGAGGCGTCGCGCTGGCAGGGGAGGGCAGGCAGGCAGCTCGCGTGGCACGCAGAGCACGTGCGCGCGTCGGGCAGGCGCCCTGTCCGACTAGCGGGAGGATGACAACGACTAGCACAGGCCAGTGGGCTGGGCCGCACAGCGCTGGGCCAAGTGGGCGCCAGGTAAGCCACAGGTAACCTCTTCCTTTTCCTGTTTTCTTTTACTATTTTTTTCTTTGTTCTGATTTAGTTTAGGAACTAAATCATTTTAGATAATTCTGAAAATTATTTTGGAGGTTAACTGAATTATTTCAGGGCTCCACAAATAACTTTAGAATATTTGGACCATTTAAAATATATATAGATAGCATTTAAACGGCTCCAATTCAAATACTTTTGTGTTAATTCAAAAATCCAAAGATGACCTAAAAATATATTCATCATTTTTGGGAGAGGTTTTCACCTTAACCAGAAATCATGAACTTTTCTTAGGGACATTTTGGGTTTATTGAAAAAGATTTTAATCAAGCCTAGATGGATTGATTTAGTGCTAGGGTTTGAACAATCCCCATTTCAAGTTTAAAAGAAATTTAGACATGATGCAACAAATGACTAGGTAGCTCAGAGCATACCAGAACTAGGTATGTGACAACTTGCCCCCACTAAACAAGAATCTCGTCCTGAGATTCAAGAAGTGGAGTAAGAAGACAGAGAGGTCACAAAACTATCACAGTCTTCTCGATCCAACTGCCCTTCTCGAAGATACCGATATATTGCATCACATTGCTCTTGACGTCTTTGTCTTCGAGATCTTCATCCAACACGATGACGATGGAAGGAAACTCTACAGGAAACGATCTTCTCAAAGATCGAGCAACTCAAGACCAACTCATGGAGTGAGACGTTGAAACATCTCTTGGGCTGAGACACAAAACACACATCGAGAGAGATGGGAGGTAATAGATGACAAGGGTTCAAATTGGTAGGCAACAATTCCGCACTGGAGTAGGATGGTGCATGGTTTCAAAGTAGCGAGGTGGTAATTGCCATGATTCCATAACGGGACACCTTAGGGAAAGGTGACTCGTAGAGCATTTCCCTTAAGTGGCAAAAAGAATTAGTTTTGATACAAAGATCATTGAAACTCTTTATACCAGCCTGAGGTAATCACAAACGATCGTTGGAAGGGGTTCGAAAGAATGGCATACTCCGACTAGGATGGATGATGTGGACTACCTTGTTGAAGACAACGCAATGGATGATTTTGCTTATCATCGACAATGGATGGGACCCATGGTAAGCCCACTTTTGAAGATGATCCCGAATAGCAATTACTGAAAAGGCAGACCATAGGTGAAATGGGACAAAGGCGGGTGCAAGTTGGGAACAAAATGCAAATGCTGGGAATGATTCTGGTGACTGGGGAAGAACTCAACAGTCGAGAGTGTTCCAACGTTCCAATGGTTATAGAATCATCGAGGAAACTGAGAGCACAAGGATCCCTAAGGAACAACTTCAAGAATAAGTCACACTAAATCCTCATGGAGAAGATGGTTAAATAGCTCAATCAAGATACTACAATGATAGATCTTCTAGCTAGGTGTGTCGGCCAGAACATCAACCTTGTCGGGGACCTACATCATAGATCTTGGAAAAGTTCCAACCATCATATCTGCCTGAGATTTAGATCTGGTTGGTAACAGGATATTCCAGACCCATCGAGTCTAGAAGAAAATGGAAGTTTGCAACACAAATCGACGAGATGGTGTTGCAAGATTCTCGGAAAATGGACTATGGTAGTAAGCTCCAAAACATGAGTTGGTTCTGCTAACACATGTGAACATGTTGTCCTAGACAAGCATGACCACGTAGTAGTCTTATAATAAAAACACTACCGAGTTCCGGTGGGGAACCGTCATCGAGGATAACAAAGTCCTTGCATAAGGCATGCTCTTAAGAAGGAATGTCTTCTCCTTGAACAAATCAATCAGTGGCTTGGTGTGCTAGGGAATACATATGGAGTGGAGGTAATTAATCTACCAAACCATATAATACATTTGCACATGCATAAATGACCTGGGATGGTACCAGAGGAAATAGAAACAAACCTTTCTCAAATCATGGCGGCAACTTACACCTAATGCACATGAACTTGGAGAAAGTCACTTCTTTCACCCAAACATATACCTCATGAGCGGAACACGAAGGCAATGCTTACAAAAGTTCCAACACTAGCTCAATGTTCAACATGAATCATGGATGAGACAAGATGCTGCTGATGGGCTCAACAGCAACTCATCGGAATTTCCATATCACTGGAATTCCACCATTATGTGAACAATGTGATAGTATTGGTCAGACCAAAGGATGTAATGGTGTATGCTCGAGGAACAACCACGAGTAAGACAACATTATGAATATCGTTGGTTCTAACTTGATTTGACGATAGCCCACACTCAAATCAAGGTTTGGACCAGATGATAGATTCAACAACTGATCACGAGGAACAATCAATGAAGATATAATCTCTCGTCAACACACACACAAGATATCCCCTTTGGAGTGAACTAAGTGGATTAAGCTTTTTTCTTCCAACTCTCCAAGTTGTTGTTTTAGCTTAACCAATTAGTCTAGAGGTATCTAACATGGATTCTTGGAGAAAGAGTGGCTTACAAGAAAACCAACTTGATCACGAACTCAACATAGCGGTCAGGTGACAACCTGGTAACACTTCCGAGAACATATTCGGAAAATCACGAACCACCGATATGTTATTAAGCTCGGGAGCATTAAGGCAAAAATGATGTGATCAAAAGAGCGAGGGATTGAAATAATCCAAACTCATTGATCGAGGAGTGCACCAGGAAAATGGACTAGGTAGCACAATCTATCTTAGAATGATGATTCAATAACCAACACACTAAGAATGGGATTATCGTCCATTAACTACCAAGCAACACGGTAGCTAGGAGTATGGATTTCACACATCACAATTCACTTGTCGGTATTCTGGTTGCGACAACACGACACCGAGGAATGAATAAGGATGGCGAGAAGTATCACTACGTCAAGAATTCATAAGGGAAGGTGCAATTCTCATGACATTCCTGACATAAAGTGAATAATACTTCAGGGTAGAACAGACCAATAGCTTGATTGCATTTGATCTGCGAAATACAACTGCTTTGACCCAATCCTAGAAATGGATGCGATACTGGAGTTTGTTTCTCCTAGTCATTCTGAACTAGAATGGCTTGATGGACCACAAGAACGATAGGTACCGATGAACGAATGCTCACATACTCTTGACTATCAATTGATAGATGAAGGTCGGAGTATAGCTGAAAGGGGACACCTCAAAGGAAACATATACTTTCTGAGTTGTGGATGCATAGATTAGTATGCCGAACGAGTTCAACATATTTCTTCCGGATAACCCATGCAGAAAGGTAGAACTGGCAGAGTCACAATGTAGAACGGAGAACTCATCAAGAGCACTCCGGTTGTGATCTTTTGGTTCAAAGGAACTTCTGCCACAAGCACTTCATGGTATTTGGAAGAAGGAAATACGACAAACCTCGAGGACTATCGCAAGGTTACTAATATCCTAAAGGAACTAGCAACACTATCAACATGAAGCAAGTAGGATGAATCTTGGGCTTAAGAACCCAGAAATAGAATATCTACTACTAAATGGCATCACGGGATGCTTTCAAGAATGATGGCCAGAATCATCACACTGGGGATACGAAAGCATTGCTAAATTCTCGAGGACACCTAGGGTCATAATACTAACTCCAACATACACGTCAAGGCAACGGAGTACCTCAACACACCGATTAGTGTGCTTAATCTGGCCAAAAATACAACGGGAACATGGAGGAAAGATTTGCAAGTGCATCAGACTATTCAGAGACCTGGGATGACTCGGATAGCATAACGGTTGTAAATGCTCGAAATGATTTGAGACATCGTGCAAAATGGTGGCATAACCACTCAACATCACAATATCAAAGTTCTGAGACCAATTATGAACACACGGAAGTAGTAGAGACTAAACTGAGGCTTGAATCCATCAATCCTATAAGTCTCTATCATAGTAACTCGTCATCCTGATAGATAGATAAGAAGGCCTAGTTCTTAATCCCCATAGAAGAGAAGAGGATGACTCAGATCAGAAGGTCATGAGGATAAGGAGTAAAAAGAGCCTTACGTTCCCATCCACAATCAATTCCCTTATATAACTAAAGCATTTCTAGACATGACTTCGACCAGTTTGGCTTGGTAATCCTACAGGTAGTCAGGCTCTGATACCAAAGCTGTCAGGACCCCAATTCTAAGTCACACCGATCTAGCCTGTAACACCTCATATCACTTTGCGGCCTCACGCACGGTATTCCCACGGGTGTTGCCTTACCATGGCCTGGGACCGTTTGCGCCTTTTGGCTCACGTATATTATAGTGTCGCTAGCATCCATATGACAGAGAACCCGGGCCGACATGAATAGTCGTGAACCCAAAGTGGCAATAACTTACGGGAACAGGCATACATGAATCAACATCGAGCATGTCGGTCAGCAGCGTGTGAATCCGGGCTGTAGCACTGGGCTAACAGAACTCCGGTAACCCGGGCTGTAGCAGGCTAGGCAGGACTCCGGATGTCACCGCATGACATTTCCCCGAAGGGACAGACACAGGAACGAAGTGAAACACATGCCGGCCAGTCAAGTGTCCTGAGTAGTAGTGCTGGGCTAGCAGGACTCCGGTGAACCGGGCTCTAGTGGACTACTATGGCTCATGGAAGCACAAGACTACATTTCCCCATAAGAGAGGCTACCAAGGATAAACAACTAGGTTGTCGGATCCCACACATACCAAGCATTTCAATCATACACACAATATGCTCGACATGTGTAAATACAACATGGCATCACAACATAACTCTACGACTCAAGTATTTATTCATTAGGCTCCGAGGAGCGAGATATTACAAACATGGGTCTCATGACCCAACATACAGAGCATACAAGCAACAAGCACATGCGGAAGCTTAACTTGTCTGAGTATAGACAACTACAAATGAAAAAGGCTGAGAAGCCTGACAATCTACCAGACCCTGCCGAGGGCACAAGATCGTAGCTGAGGTATCAAGCTAAACGTCGAAGTACACACGGAACTACTAGCGAGACTGAAGTCTCTCTGCAAAAACATAAAATAAGCAAATGTGAGTACAAATGTACCCAGCAAGACTTACATCAGAACTATCTACATATGCATCAGTATCAACAAAGAGGGTGGCGGAGTTTAACTGCAGCAAGCCAGCTTTGACTCGATGGCTATCCTGAACTACGACTGCAAGTAACTCTTTTGCGGTGGCGCACATGAGTCCACATATTCACCATATCAATACTCCACTATGGATCCGCTCCCATCTCCCTATGAGAACGTCATCCATATAACTCACGCTTATCTTGCGCATTTTAGAGTATCCACTTCCACTTGTCTATGAACTATGCAAGGGGTCCAAGTTTCCATATCCGAGGAATCCGACTATTCGAATAGATAATGATAACCCTGCAGGGGTGTACTTCTTCACACACGCTCTCGCCACTTATCGCCCTGTACACATCATGTACCTCGGCAACCTTCAAGCGGAAGCCGGGCGAGGGAGTCGGCCACGACCTGACTAACCACACAAGTCACTCGTCCAGGTTTATCGCCTATTCGGGTTCCATCCGCAAGGAGATCCAGCCGGGGTGTCGCTCACGGCCCCAAACGATGTGAGCAGGGTTCCCAAGCCCACCATCCGGGTGCCACTTGGTACACCATGCCACCGTGCCTAGTCTGTCCCAAGCCCACCTGTATCGGGTGCCACTTGGTAGACTACTAACACTACCTACAAACACCAGAAACTAGTTGCAACTCCTGGACAGAGATCGAGTTGATTAATAAGCCGAGAGGGGCCGAGTTACCGGAACCCAATGTGTGGTAGTAACTGTTCATGGATCAGAAACACAGAACTCAGTTCCTGAGAACGGCTGCAATGAGACAACCCACCATGTACTCCTACATGGCCTCTCACCGCTACCTTTACCAAATCGTGTTCACACACTTAGCTCACACAGTAGGACATGTTCAACACCATTCCAATTCATCCCCGATGAATCAGACCTGACTCAACTCTAAGAAGTAGCGGGCATGACGAACAAGCATGAATGAGTAGGGACATCAGGGCTCAAAAAACTCCTACTCATGCTAGTGGGTTTCATCTATTTACTGTGGCAATGACAGGTCATGCAGAGGAAAAAGGGGTTCAACTACCGCAGCATGTAACAGTTGAATCGTTGTTGTCCTAATGCAGTAAAAGAGAGCAGGAGCGAGAGAGTGGGATTGTATTAGAATGAACAAGGGGGTTTTGCTTGCCTGGCACTTCTGAAGATATTATAGCTCTTCATCGGTGTCATCAAACTCATCGTCGGGATACACCTACCGAGAGGGGACAAGCACCGGCAATAGAGAAGAACACAATCAATGCAATTGCGACAATATGATGCATGATCATGACATGGTAATATGCTATGATTTGTACTAATGCATCTAGCAACTATTTAAATGAAGTCCATATGAACCAAGGGTTCATATGCAAACTCCATAAGGGGTATTTAAAATGCCATTATCATGTTTTCAGTTATACAGGGGGTATAAGTTAGTTTAACATGCATGAAAGTAGCATAAATGGATAGATTGGATTTTTCTGATAATTTTTCATATATAATTTATTTCATTTGGAGTTACGGTTGATTTTCTATGATTTTTAGAAGTTTAGTCAATTTTCTGGAATTTCCTGTAAAAGAATAAATCCATAAAATGTTTTATTGCTTCAGCATTATGTCACAGTGACGTCAGCGGGTCAACAGGGTGGCCAGGGTCAAACTGACCAGTGGGTCCCGCGCTTCAGTGACTAAACTAACTAACTTGGTTAATTAGTATTTAACCTAAGCTAACCTAGGTTAATTAGGCGGGCTGGTCCCGCATGTCAGTGGCACGGGTGGGCCGTTAGCACTAACCTGATCGGGGTTAGGCCGGTGTTTAGTCGCTGGCGAGGTGCCGAGACGGCGGCGATGCGCGGAATCGCACCACAGGCCATGGTTCGTTTCTCCGGTGGCACCGTTGGAGCTCTGGACCTCGTCCGCGTCGATCGGCGGCAGAACGGGACCAAATGGTCGCCGGATACGACGACGGCGACCAAATCAGCGGCGACGGAGCTCGGGCAGGACCGGCTACTCGCTACGACGCACGGGAAGGCGAGCTAGTAGGTGCGTTCGTCTCCTGGGAGCAGCCCGAGCATGATGACGTGCTCAGGGGCGAGCTGAGCTTGCACTAGCCACGACCGCTTCATGAACGGAGGCAAGGAGCTCTCGGCTCTGGTGGCTCGTGGAGTTAGAGGATGCAGACGAGCACGGGGAGCAGGGGAGAAGACGCTGGAGCTCACAGCGGTTCTGTTGGTGCCTCTGGCGAGCTCGGGGGCATGCTGTGGACGACGAATCGGCGAGGGCGATCGGCGGCGCCCGAGGTTGAAGATGAGGTCGGGGACAACACAACAAAGCGTCCTGGCTTGCGCTTGTTGAGGGGGCAGCTTCACGGCGTCGAGGCGGACAGTGGGGATAGCACAGGGAGGCGCGGGGATGGCTGTGGCCGCGAGAACTACTGCGGCGCGTCCATGGCGGCTTCGGCCATGGGTGGTGGGGAGTGAGGGAGAGGCGAGGGGGAGGACTAGAGAGGCCGGCTCGATCAATACGGCGGTGGCGGGATCGTTCCAGGCGTCGCACTGGAAGGGGAGGGTAGGCAGGCAGCTCGCGTGGCACGCAGAGCACGTGCGTGCGTCGGGCATGCGCCCTGTCCGACTAGCGGGAGGACGATGAAGACTGGCACAAGCCAGTGGGCTGGGCCGCACAGCGCTGGGCCAAGTGGGCGCCAGGTAAACCACAGGTAACCTCTTCCTTTTCCTGTTTTTCTTTTACTATTTTGTTTTCTTTGTTCTGATTTAGTTTAGGAACTAAATCATTTTAGATAATTCTGAAAATTATTTTGGAGGTTAACTGAATTATTTTAGGGCTCCACAAATAACTTTAGAATATTTGGACCATTTAAAAAATATATATAGCATTTAAACGGCTCCAATTCAAATACTTTTGTGTTAATTCAAAAATCCAAAGATGACCTAAAAATATATTCATCATTTTTGGGAGAGGTTTTCACCTTAACCAGAAATCATGAACTTTTCTTAGGGACATTTTGGGTTTATTGAAAAAGATTTTAATCAAGCCTAGATGGATTGATTTAGTGCCAGGGTTTGAACAATCCCCATTTCAAGTTTAAAAGAAATTTAGACATGATGCAACAAGTGACTAGCTAGCTCAGAGCATACCAGAACTAGGGATGTGACAGCGTCTGAGGTTGATGGTAACAGGAGACAGGGAACGCAATGTTTACCTAGGCTCGGGCATGCAGCCCACTATTGGTTCCTCCACCACCGCAAGTCCCCCACCTGTTGCGCTGTCATCCACGGTGCAGTCCACACTGCCGGAGTATGCCGCAACCCACATCTCTAGCGGGTGCAGCTCGTGGCCCGCCAATGTGCAGTTTCGGCAACAGGTGTTTGCAGGATTGGCACATGTTCTTCCGAGGATCCCTGCGGGATCCTCACTGCCAGCCAGGCCACATCCCGTGGGATCCTCCTGCTGTGTTGTATGGTATGAATCCCTCACCCCCTTGACCTCTTCCTGGCTACTGCTGCACCAAGATCCTCCGCATGGTATGAATCCCACACCCCCTCGGAGATGCTCACCATGCGGTTCAGGGCTCATGCGTGTGCAGTCCGACAAGTGCCATCTCTTCCTATCTGGTCGTTCGACCATGGCCGTGCAGCTCGAAGATGCTCGTCATGCGGTTCGGAGCTCATGCGTGTGCAGTCCGGCGAGTGTCCGTGCATGTGCCGTCCCGCGAGCATTCGTGTATGTGTGTTCTGCTGGCCCTCAAAAGCAATTCTGCTGGTATATGTGTGTGGCTGTAAAACAACGAATGGATGTATGTGTATGTATGAGCATCATTGACATCCATAGACAAAGGCGCAAAACAAAATGTGCGCGTGCAGTTTGGTTAGCTCTGTCATGCAGTACTTTGTTTTCGTTTTGTGTTGTTCATTTGTTTGTTAAAAAAATTCAAAGAATGTTGGTGGGAGATAACATTCTTTTGATGCAAAAAATGTAATTTAAAATGCAGTGCACTCGTCCCATTCATGCAACTCACTAACATTCGTGCAGTCCGCATTGAGGCCGGTTGGAACGCCCATGCTACTGCCCCCTACCTCCAACGCCCCCAACCAAACAACCTGTTGGGGAATTTTGTATTTTTTTCATGCAGTGTGGTTGTGTGAATCATGCAGTTCGTTTCTGATTTGTGTGTATGATTTTTGGTGAGAGTTCCGCAGTTTGAAAAAACAGATGCAGTGTAGTATGGAACAAAAAATGCAGTCCACTCGCCTCGTCCCCGCAGTGCAAAATTCATTATTAACCAAAAATATATATATGCGGTGCACTACGTGAATACCCAAAAACTTCATAGAGAAAAAAGAAAGAGGAAAATGCAGTGCACTCCGATCTTATAAAAAGTCTACTATGAAGGACTTTGAAGTACACTTCATTTGGAAAAAAAATGTATTTACAAAAGTTTACATTGAGTTTGTTCAAGACGCTTAAAAAATAGTAAAAAAGAAACTAATGCGGCTCACTTTCGAGAGTGCTTGCGGTTCACATTTAAGAGTGTTTCACTTCACTTCATCTTCAAAGAAAAAATACATGTGACAAAAGAAACGATGCAGTTCACTTGACCATCTGATGCAGTGTGGTTACAGTCTAAAGCAATGCAGTTTTCTGTCTCATGCAGTACATACGATGATTTTGGTGTCGCAAAAAACCAAGTGTCCGCATTTCGTTAAAATCAAATTTGTTTTTAAACCGTAAGGAATCGGAGAGCATGTTCTACATGACAGAGTTGCGCCTCATTGATATTTTTCCAATTACGTATAATTTGAATCATTTCGACCAGCTATTTGTAAAAATTTCGCGAAAAACGGTGGCTGCCTCTCATCATTAGCCGCACGATTTTCAAAATTAACTGAAAACCGTAGGGAATCTCAAAAACATTTCAACATATGGAAGTTGCGCCTTGTTCGTAGATTTCCAACGGCATATAATATGCCTCGTTTTGACAAACGGTTCAAAAACTAGAGCGAAAACAGTACCTAAAATTTCAAAAATTTCAAAAAAACTGAATTCTGCGATTTAGTAAATTTAAAACTACTCTTAAACCGTAACGAATTAGAGAAAATAATAGATATAAAAATATGCGCCTCGACGATACCTTTCCAACGGTGTATAATTTGCTTCATTCCGACGAGCGGTTTAGAAAAAACATAAAAAATGCTCGCTGCCATTTGTAGTGAGCCGCCCCATTTTTGAAACTGCTCTTAAACTATGATGACTCTTGAAAAGTGTTCAACATGATGAAGTTGCGCCTAATCCATAGCTTCTCAACGGTATATTACATGCGTCGTTCCGATAAACGGTTAAAAACTAGAGCGAAAAATGTACCGAAAAAACACCGTATACAGTTTTTTACAACACGAAGTTCACTAGTCTCTGTATTGTAGTACCTTTGGTACTGAAAGTGTAGTTCCCTCGCGTTGAGCGTGCAGTATGGAAGTGTTATCAGAATAGTTATTCTGCTAATATTAGCAGAATAGACCGGCTATATATATATATGCTACCTCTTGAGCACTGCGTTGGTTTTCCCTTGAAGAAGAAAGGGTGATGTAGTAAAGTAGCGCAAGTATTTCCCACAGTTTTTGAGAACCAAGGTATCAATCCAGTAGGAGATCACGCTCGAGTCCCACGCACCTACACAAACAAATAAGAACCTCACAACCAACGCGATAAAGGGGTTGTCAATCCCTTCACGGTCACTTACGAGAGTGAGATCTGATAGATATGATAAGATAATATTTTTGGCATTTTTATGATAAAGAGAAATAAAGATGCAAAGTAAAATAAACGGCAGTAGAAATAGCTAAGTGTTGGAAGATTAATATAATGGAAGATAGACCCGGGGGCATAGGTTTCACTAGTGGCTTCTCTCAAGAGCATAAGTATTACGGTGGGTAAACGAATTACTGTCGAGCAATTGATAGAATTGAGCATAGTTATGAGAATATCTAGGTATGATCATGTATATAGGCATCACGTTCGTGACAAGTAGACCGAACCAATTCTGCATCTACTAATATTACTCCACACATCGACCGCTATCTAGCATGCATCTAGAGTATTAAGTTCATAAGAACATAGTAATGCTTTAAGTAAGATGATATGATGTAGAGGGATAAACTCATGCAATATGATATAAACCCCATATTTTTATCCTCGATGGAAATAATATAATACGTGTCATTTCCCTTTCTGTCACTGGGATCGAGCACCGCAAGATTGAACCCAAAGCTAAGCACTTCTCCCATTGCAAGAAAGATCAATCTAGTAGGCCAAACCAAAATGATAATTCGAAGAGACTTGCAAAGATAAACCAAATTAGCTTGAAATTTTATTTAACTATCATGGTAGTTGAAACATCATTGAGAAGGTTCCTCCAACTCAATCCCAATTTAAGTAATTATCAACCCAACAATATTAATTAAGAGTGATGAGATACTTAGGATACTCCAAGTACTAGATACTCAAGATTGTCCATAACCGGGGACACGACTAACCATGATTAGATTGTACACTCTGCAGAGGTTTGCGCACTTTTCCCCACAAGACCCATTCTCCCCCGTTGGATTTCTCGCACTACATGGTGTTTGAGAAACGGATGACCGAGACACAGTCTTTCAGAAACATTAACTCTTTACTCCGGGCAGACCATACCAAATCTACATCCCTCTACTTGCTAATCCACCTCTTCAAGAGCTCATGCAACCTACTCAACTATGTTAGAGCCCATAATAGCTTGTGGCTACACACGGAAGTTTCTAGCATGAAAATATCTCAGTTCCCTTTGAGCCTAGGTGGCGGACCTTAGGATGATCACACGGGTACTCCGGGATATCCTAGGACAACACTGGAATCTCCAGGTGCCCGACAAGCAATCCACCCAGATGTGTATTAAAGTTGCCACCTTAAGTTGAACCATTAATTAACAATCTCACATCTGTCATGGATTCACTCACCCAAACCTCCTCTACGAGCGTAGCACAGGAATATAAGCAATACGTAGAAGTAACTCCCAAGGGTTTGAATAGAACAGGGAAATAGGTTCTACCTCATCAACTACTTCCCAACCCACATGTTAATCACATCCTAATCATGCAATGTTTGAGGATTGGAACTAATGCATAAAAACTAGGTATGAAAGGAGTATGATCAATGTGTTACTTGCCTTGCTGACGATCCGCAAAACCTAGGGACTCGTAGTAGCACGCTTCGCACTCCGGAAATTCTATTGCAAACAAACAATAGCATACATAAGCAATCAAGCAAATAAGCACGGGTAAAACTCAAATAAGAAGAATTGACCAGAAAGTTCAACTTAAGAACTCCGGTTTGCAAAAAGAATCAAATCAAACAGAGCAACGAAACTCAAACTACAAAAGAAACAAGATCTATTTACTAATCTGAACTAAAGTCAAATTTTACAGTACCAAAATCTTGTTCAAGTTGATTAAACATAAAGAGGGTTTCTAGATGAAGATCTAGGCGCTTGAATCGCCTGATTCCGACAAACGAGTGAAAAGATAAACTGAAACGAAAATCGGATCAGAAATCACAATTGAAAATAATCGCAGAAAATCCGAGAAAAAGAAAACTGACGAACAGGCTAACGAACGAACGTTCGTCGTCTGTAACTAACGTGCGAAACCGTTTGTTAAAAGAAACGTACGGACAAATGTCCGTGAAGTAACTAAACCGAGAAAAACCGGTGAACCGATCTATAAAACGAAATTAGGGTTTCCAAAAAAACGGGATCGGTTTTAAAAAAACGAACGGCGGCAACGGCGGCTTATACCTCCAGCGAGGCTCCGGCGAGGTGGGGCTGCGGCGGCGGGGTGCGTGGGGCGACGCAGGCGGCTAGGCGAGCGGCGACACGCGGCAAAGGGCGGCGGCGCGGCTAAGCGGCGGTGGCAGCACTGCGGGCGGCGGGGTGAGGTGGGCGGCGGGGTTGGCAGCTCGGGTGGTGGTGGAGGGGGTCCGGGGCGGGGTATTTAAGAAGGGGGGCTGGTTGGGGGAGGGGGCAAGGCGCGGGGAGGAGGTGTCCCGGCCGGACTCGGGGTCGCGGCGGCGGCGGCCTCCCGGTCTCCTGGAGGGAGCAGGCGGCGCGGTGCTAGCAGGCCGGCTCGGCTCGGCTTCGGCCCACTCGGGCGCTGAGAGTTTTCTAAAAAAAAATAATTTCGCCGGAACTTAAATAAATCCTAGAAAATAAAATAAAAATCTAAAAATACCAAAACAAATTTTCACCGTCTAAATAAAATATTTAGAACGAGATGAACATTTTCTTGGCCCTAAAATGAAAATTTGAAAAACGTGCAATTTTTCTAATGCAAATAAAATAGTAATAAAATCAAATATTTGATTTTAATATTTTTCCTCCAATATTTCAATTATTTTGGAGAAGTCATATTATCTTCTCTCGTATATTTTAATATGAAATATTTTCAGAGAGAAAAATAATAAAATCAAAATCCTCGTTTCAATATTTGATAAAATTCAAATATGAAAACAATGAAATCCCCAACTCTCTCCGAGGGTCCTTGAGTTGCGTAGTATTTCGAGGATCGTGAAACGAAATGCAGTAAAATATGATATGCATGAATGATCTATGTATAACATTACAAATTGAAGATTTGGGATGTTACAAACCTACCCCCTTAAGATGAATCTCGCCCTCGAGATTCGGGTTGGCTAGAAAATAGGTGTGGGTGGTCTTTGCGAAGATAATCCTCTCGTTCCCAGGTGGCTTCATCCTTGGTATGGTGGCTCCACTGAACTTTGCAAAACTTGATAACCTTACTGCGGGTGACTCGGCTGGCAAAGTCAAGAATCCTGACTGGCTTCTCCTCATAGGTCAAATCACTGTCCAACTGAATCGCCTCCAAGGGTACTGTATCTCTTAATGGTATATCGGCCATCTCAGCATGGCACTTCTTCAACTGTGAAACATGAAATACATAATGAACTCCTGACAGTCCTTCAGGTAACTCCAACTTGTAGGCAACTTCTCCCATACGTTCCAAAACACGATACGGTCCTACAAATCTCGGGGCTAACTTTCCCTTGACTCCAAAATGTTTCACTCCTCGCAAGGGTGATACTCGCAGATATGCTATGTCTCCAATTTCATAGGTTACCTCCTTGCGCTTCGAATCTGCATAACTCTTATGCCTAGACTAAGCTACCTTCAGTCTATCTCGGATCAACTTAACCTTCTCTTCAGAATCCTTGATCAAGTCTGGTCCAAACAACTATCGGTCTCCAACTTCATCCCACATCAACGGTGTTCTGCACCTTCGTCCATACAGGGCTTAGAACGGTGCCATCTTCAAACTGTCTTGGTAGCTATTGTTGTATGAGAACTCCGCGTAGGGCAAATTGTCATCCCAACTAGATCCATAATCTAGCGCACAAGCCCTCAACATGTCCTCCAAAATCTGGTTGACTCTCTCGGTCTGACCATTTGTCTGCGGGTGGAATGCTGTACTGAACTCCAACCTTGTCCCCAAAGTTTGGTGCAACTGATGCCAAAACTTTGAAGTAAACTACGTTCCTCTATCTGATAGATGGTCCCTGGAACTCCATGCAGGAATACGATCCTGGTCATATATATCTTGGCCAACTTCGCACTTGTATAAGTTGTTTTCACTGGGATAACATGAGCTACTTTGGTCAAGCGATCAACTACTACCCATATAGAATCATATCCTGATTTGGTCCTGGGCAATCTGGTGATAAAATCCATGCCAAGTTTATCCCACTTCCATTCGGGTATCGGCATAGGCTGTAACAATCCTGCTGGCTTTTGATGCTTTGCCTTCACTCTCTGACATACATCACATACGGCTACATACTCGGCAATATCCTACTTCATACCTGTCCACCAGAAACATTCCTTCAAATCCAAATACATCTTGGTGTTTCCGGGGTGTATCAAGTATGGTGAGTCATGAGCCTCTTGAAGTATTAACTTCCTGATCTCTGTGTTATTGGGCACATAAACTCGGTCCTCAAACCATAAGGTGTCGTGCTCATCCTCACGAAAACCTTTGGCTTTTCCTTTGCTCATTCTCTCTTTTATCTCGGCAAACTCTTTGTCATCCTTCTGAGCTTCTCGAATCTTTCCTAACAATGTAGACCGAACCTTGATACGTCTCCAACGTATCTATAATTTTTGATTGCTCCATGCTATATTATCTACTGTTTTGGACATTATTGGGCTTTATTATCCACTTTTATATTATTTTTGGGACTAACCTATTAACCGGAGGCCCAGCCCAGAATTGATGTTTTTTGCCTGTTTTAGGGTTTCGAAGAAAAGGAATATCAAATGGAGTACAAACGGAATGAAACCTTCGGGAACGTGATTTTCTCACCGAATACAACTCAGGAGAGTTGGACTCTACGTCAAGCCAATTAACAGGAGGCCACGAGTTAGTGGGGCGCGCCTGCCCCCCCAGGCACGCCCCCCACCCTCGTGGGCCCCCTGTTGCTCCACTGACGTACTTCTTCCTCCTATATATATCCACGTACCCCCAAACGATCAGAGACGGAGCCAAAAACCTAATTCCACCGCCGCAACTTTCTGTATCCACGAGATCCCATCTTGGGGCCTGTTTCGGAGCTCCGCCGGAGGGGGCATCGATCATGGAGGGCTTCTACATCATCATCCAAGCCCCTCCAATGAAGTGTGGGTAGTTTACTTCAGACCTATGGGTCCATAGTTAGTAGCTAGATGGCTTCTTCTCTCTTTTTGGATCTCAATACAATGTTCTCCCCCTCTCTCGTGGAGATCTATTCGATGTAATCTTCTTTTTGCGGTGTGTTTGTTGAGACCGATGAATTGTGGGTTTATGATCAAGTCTATCTATGAATAATATTTGAATCTTCTCTGAATTCTTTTATGTATGATTGTTTATCTTTGCAAGTCTCTTCGAATTATCAGTTTGGTTTGGCCTACTAGATTGGTTTTTCTTGCCATGGGAGAAGTGCTTAGCTTTGGGTTTGATCTTGCGGTGTCCTTTCCCAGTGATAGAAGGGGCAGCAAGGCACGTATTGTATCGTTGCCATTGAGGATAACAAGATGGGGTTTTTATCATATTGCATGAAACTATCCCTCTACATCATGTCATCTTGCTTAAGGCGTTACTCTGTTTTTAACTTAATACTCTAGATGCATGCTGGATAGCGGTCGATGAGTGGAGTAATAGTAGTAGATGCAGGCAGGAGTCGGTCTACTTGTCTCGGACGTGATGCCTATATACATGATCATACCTAGATATTCTCATAACTATGCTCAATTCTGTCAATTGCTCAACAGTAATTTGTTCACCCACCATAGAATACTTATGCTCTTGAGAGAAGCCACTAGTGAAACCTATGGCCCCCGGGTCTCTTTCTCATCATATCAATCTCCATCACTTTCTTATTGCTTTGCTTATTACTTTGCCTTTTACTTTTCACTTTACATCTCTATACCAAAAATACCAAAAATATTATTTATCATCTCTATCAGATCTCACTTTCGTAAGTGACCGTGAAGGGATTGACAACCCCTAAGCGCGTTGGTTGCGTTGAGCTATTGTTTTTGTGTAGGTACGAGGGACTCGCGCGTAGCCTCCTACTGGATTGATACCTTGGTTCTCAAAAACTGAGGGAAATACTTACGCTACTTTGCTGCATCATCCTCTCCTCTTCGGGGAAATCCAACGTAGTGCTCAAGAGGTAGCAAACCTCCATTGTTGCAATAAAACCTCTAGGAACAATCTCCAATCGAAGTTCCCTGAGATCCTCTGCTAACTCCTTTGGTAATCCTGTGCTCACTAGGGTGTTGCATAACTCTTCCCACTAAAAGCGTCTGCTACGACATTGGCCTTGCCTGGATGATAGTGAAGCTTCATGTCATAATCCTTTATAAGCTCCAACCATCTCCTCTGCCTAAGGTTCAGCTCCTTCTGTGTGAAAATGTACTTCAAACTCTTATGATCCATGTACACATCACAACGGTTTCCAATAAGGTAATGTCTCCAAGTCTTTAACGCATGCACTACGGCTGCTAACTCCAAATCATGCGTGGCATAATTCAATTGTGCGGTTTTAGTTGTCGTGAGACATACGAAACAACTCTTCCGTCCTGCATAAGCACACTTCCAAGTCCTAGGCGAGAGGCGTCGCAATACACTTGGAAATCCTTGTGTATATCCGGCAAAATCAGCACTGTGGCTGTAGTCAAACGTTTCTTTAACTCCTGAAAACTTGCCTCACATTCTTCCGTCCATTTAAACTTGGTATCCTTCTTCAATAACTCCGTCATTGGCTTCACAATCTTGGAAAAAATCTCAATGAATCTTCGGTAGTATCCCGCGAGTCCAAGAAAACTGTGGACCTCGCTAACTGAAGTGGGTGCCATCCATTCAGTGACTGAGTGAACCTTGGTGGGGTCTACCGCTGTACCTTCTCCTGATATAACATGTCCAAGGAATCCGACTTCCTTCAACCAAAACTCGCATTTGCTAAACTTGGCATATAACTGGTGTTCCCTGAGTTTCTCGAGAACTAAACGCAAATGCTCTTTGTGCTCCTCCTCATTCTTCGAGTATACCATTATATCATCAATGAACACCACAACAAACTTATCCAAATATTCCATGAACACTTTCTTCATCATGCTCATGAAGTACGCAGGGGCGTTAGTCAGTCCAAATGACATGACCGTATATTCATACAACCTGTACCGTGTGGTGAATGCTGTCTTTGGTATATCCTTCTCTCGAATTTTCAACTGGTGGTATCCTGATCGCAGATCGATCTTTGAAAACACCTTAGCTCCTTGCAGTTGGTCGAACAAATCATTGATCATCGGTAGTGGGTATTTGTTCTTGATCGTCACCTCATTCAACGCACGATAATCAACAATCATTCTTAGAGACTTATCCTTCTTCTCAACCAAAAGCACTGGGGCTCCCCATGGTGATGAACTCCGTCGAATGTAACCTTTCTCCAATAACTCCTTGATCTGCTTCTTAATCTCCTCCAGATCATTTGCGGGCATTCGGTAGGGTCTCTTTGATATTGGCCCGGTACCTGGCAATAGCTCTATCAAAAACTCCATGTCTCGATCCGGTGGCATGCCTGGTAACTCCTCTGGAAAAACATCCGGGTAATCCTTCACTACAGGCACTTCCTCCTGAACAACTCCCGTGAGGGTATTTACTTGGCTCCTCCTAGGCGCATGCCTAGATACATACTTAATCATTTTTCCCTCCGGGGTGGTGAAATAAATCGACTTACTAGCACAGTCAATGCTTCCTCCATACTTTGACATCCAGTCCATGCCTAATATCACATCCAATCCTTGTGACTCCAAGATTATTAGGTCGGATGGAAAAACATGGCTACCAATGGTTAAGGGTATCTTGTCGCACCATCGACTAGCCATATACTCTGCTCTAGGTGAACTCACTAATAGAGGGGTCCTAAGGGTTTGGGTTGGTACTTTAAACTTATCCACGAATCCCCTTGATATGTATGAATGCGATGCACCCGTATCAAAAAGAACAAGGGAGGTAAATGACTTAACCAAAAACTTACCTATAACCGCGTCTGGCTGCTCTTCAACCTCCTCCACGTTAACGTGGTTCACTTGTCCTTTGTTGAATGGATTGGGCTTCTTCCCAGTGCTCACATTGCCGTTTCCATTCTTCGCTTCAGGGCACTCCGTGGCATAGTGTCCAGTCTTCCCGCACTTAAGGCAAGTAATGTGACTTAGATCTCTCTTGGCGGGTGTGGTTGGATTGGGGCGGTTCTGATTGTTGTTTGCTCCGTTCCCAGTCCCATTCTTAGAACCATTATGGTTATGCGAACTTCCTCCGGTGTGGTTATGACCTCCATGGTTATGAACAAGTCCTCCCGAGTTCGGGGTTAGGCGAGGCTTCTGCTGAGCTCCTGAGTTATACCTCCCTTGCCCATACTTCCTCTTACGGCTCTCAATTTGCTGCTGCTTCCCTTCAATCATAAGAGCCTTATCTATCAACTCCTGGTAGTTGTTGAATGTTGCCACCATCAACTGCATGCTCATCTCATCATTTAGCCCTTCCATAAACTTCTCCTGCTTCGCGGCATCCATGGCCACATCATCAGGGGCATAGCGAGATAACTTGCTAAATTCATCCACGTACTGAGCCACAGTACGGTTCCCCTGGCGTAAGTTGCGAAACTCACGCTTCTTCATATTCATAGCTCCAGTTGAGACATGGAATGTGCGAAAAGCTTGCTGAAACTGATCCCAAGTGACGTTGGCTATGGGGAAAGTGGCCATGTAATTCTCCCACCATCAGGCTGCTGGTCCATCCAATTGATGTGCGGCAAAGTGCACCTTCTCAGCATCTGTGCAACCTGCGGTGGTCAACTCCCTTCCAATACGGCGTAGCCAATCATCAGCAACTATAGGCTCGGTGCTACTGGAAAATACCGACGGCTGCAACCTCAGGAAGCGAGCTAAGTTGTCAACTGGAGGCAGGTTGTTGTTGTTGCCTTGGTTCTGGACTAACAATTGCATCAAGGCATTCTGCTGTTGGATCAACTGAGTGAGCTCTGGCGGGAAGGCAAATCCGGTGTCACGTCTCAGAGGCATCTGGCGGGTTTAGAGGGGAGAGATATAGAATAGATAAGGGGTCTAGTGAGAAAGCACTACCCATATGCACATGAGACAAACACAATCATTTCACTCAATCAATCAAGCAAGGGCATACAAACGGTCTAGAACTATCGTAAAAGTGTTGTACTGCTACTATATACATGGGGGAATACTACTATCATTTGGTGGTCATCTAGAAATTTTGATCGGTGGAAGACTCCATGATGTCTACTACAGCTTCATCTTCAAAGTCATCATCACTGGGGTCGGGGTCGGTGTCGTCGATGATGATGTAGTTCTCCGGGCAAGTGGAATCGTCGTCCTCTCCTCCCGGCGCAGAATCTCCCATGAATACTCCGATCTTCTTTATCAGGTCGTCATTCTTCTCCAATAGTGTTGCAATTTCCTCCTCATATCCATCGCGTGTAGACTTGAGTTCTTCTTCCAGCTCGATGATCCTTGTCTTCGCCTTCTTCAAATCTATCATGTCTACACACATCTGATTCTCCTGGCATCGAATGTGCTGGTTTAACTCTTGGATGAAAGCTGCAATGGACCTATCCTTCTTGGTGCTGATCATCTCCCATTGCTCATCTCGGCGCCCACATATCTGATAGATAGTGTCCTTAAGATCCTTGTTATAGACTTCTCCAATGCGTCCCACGGTAATGTGGGCAGCCATGCTCTTGCCTAGACTCCAGGTGGGTGCTTCAAAAGAAAATTCTATGGGCTTAGTGGTTGGCGAGAACGTCCTTCCTGGAACTTGAACTTGAATCATCCATCGCTCCTCTTCTGGTAAGGTGGCGTTGTACGTCCCGGTGAAGCTTGGTATTCCGATGTTCAAGTACCTAGTGACTTCCTTCAAGTGGCGTCCAAAGGGTGTGTCTTCATCCGGTTGTGCAAACTTGTTCTTCAATTCCGCCATCCTAAAGAGTAGAAAATAGGAGAGGAGTCAGAAATGAGTAGAGAAGAGTGATCTAGGGATTATCTTAATGGTCGTGTCCTACACTCAGCGTGTGCTCTAATACCATCTTGTAGTGACCTGACCTCAAACGGTCAAGTCACTGTGCTTAAGTGTCATCCCTGGATCGGTAATGCTGACACACACAAAGTACTCGAAGGATTTATAACAGATTAGCAATCACACACTTATTACATCGAATGTCTCAAAAGAGAACTTGTTACAATAAATATGTCTTAAGGCCATCTAATACGATAACATTGGAAGGCTTGGAAGATAAAGTGAGTCCATCAACTCCAACGACATAGCTGAGCTGCACGGCAATGACCTAACAAACCTTACTCCTCGTCTGAAAAGTCTGCAACATAATATGTTGTAGCTCGAAAACGGGTCAGCACATGGAATATGCTGGCAATATAACACAGTAGAGCAAGAACAGAATAATGCTATCACTACATGCATATTTGGCTGGTGGAAAGCTCTACGGTTATAGTTTTTGCAAAAAGCCAATTTTTCCCTACAACAAAGGAATAAATTTTATTTAACTATCATGGTAGTTGAAACATCATTGAGAAGGTTCCTCCAACTCAATCCCAATTTAAGTAATTATCAACCCAACAATATTAATTAAGAGTGGTGAGATACTTAGGATACTCCAAGTACTAGATACTCAAGATTGTCCATAACCGGGGACACGGCTAACTATGATTAGATTGTACACTCTGCAGAGGTTTGCGCACTTTTCCCCACAAGACCCGATCTCCTCCATTGGATTTCTCGCACTAATGGTGTTTGAGAAACGGATGACCGAGACACAGTCTTTCAGAAACATTAACTCTTTACTCCAGGCAGACCATACCAAACCTACATCCCTCTACCTGCTGATCCACCTCTTCAAGAGCTCATGTATTACTATCCATAAAGTATGTATAACTATTGCTACTCTTCCCCAACTCAATGTACATATAGAAAAAAATTCAAATATATGTAAAAAACAATTTGGTTCTAAGTTACATAGTGATTCAATACACAAAAGTTTGTAGCAGTTAAGCAAAACGATTCATATCAGTACAAACTCCATAAGTCACAAGTTCACAGGACAAAAATTTAGCAAAAGAAAAAAACCGGGGTGATTTACCAGTAAAATTTTGAGGAAGTTCGCAGAACAAAACAACATAAATTTGGAGATCCTGACACTGACGAGAATGCTCAGTACAAAAATGAACAGAGCTCCGTTCATACTATCATTTGCGAACAAATGATGAAACAAATGCTCAGTACAAACCAGCACATATCTTAGTTCATACTATCATTTGCGAACAATTGATGAAACAATTTTCTATAAAAAATAGAGTAAAGTTTAGTCTGTGAAAACACGTTCAGTACAACCCCATACGGACATCAGTTCAATTACTCTTTTTTTGGAACCTTTCAAAATTACTCTTCGAAGAATACATCAGTACAAATGCACATGTAGATCAGTACAAGTACTCTGTTTTTTCTCACGGAAAAACAGCACGATGGGTCTCACCGTAATCCAAATTACTCTTCAACGGTTGCGAATTTGAGAAAACATTCAACATGACTAAGTTTCATATTTTCGATATCTTTCCAACGTTATATTTTTTTGCCTTATTTCGACAAACTTAAAAAAATCGCATTCAAAATCAATTTTGCCCGTATTCGAATTTGTTTTTAAACCATGAGGAATTAGAAAAAACATTTCAATACAAAAAAGTTGCGCATTTTCCATAGCTTTCCAACACCGTATCATTTGCGTCAATCCGATAAACCATTTGCAAAAAACATGAAAATACGTTTTGCCCGGAATTTCACAGTTTTACAAAATTACTTCTAAATCGTATAGAATTATAAAAAACAATAGATTTGCCTGGAATTTCACCGGAAGATGTGGATTTTCACCAGCTTTCCAACGCCATCTTATTTGCTAAATTCTGACAAACCGTTTGAAAATTGAGTCCAAAATACGATTCGCGTTTTCGGTTTTGAAAAAAACTGTTTTTTTCAAAACTGCTCTTAAACCATAATGATTTTGCAAAAAACATTCAACATACTTGAAATATAGTTGTCAAGAGCTTTCCAATGATATATTACATGCCCCGTTTCGACAAAAAATGTAAATTTTTTTAACTAAAGAAGACGATATGTTAAACAGAACTGAATGAATCAGTTCAACTGCTCGAAAATCATCAGTACAACCGCGTGAAAGCATCAGTTCAAGTAGAGTAACAGAATAATATTCTGTTACGCAAAACAGAATAGCCCAGATGTGTGTGTGTGTGTAGCAAGGTGCAGAATAAATTATTCTTCACCCGAGGTAATCTTATGATCTCTTTCTAAATAAATTACGTTTACAATATAAATAGTTACATGCATATTGATTATATATGTAAAATTTTGTATAAAAAATAAAAATATAGGTTATAAGACCAGAAAAATCACATTTTATGTATGTTTTACACTATGTTCTCACATTCGTAATTTTACGTAACATAAAATATTTTTTACGGCGAGTACATATTTTCTTACGTCCTCTTTTATGTATGAAATAAGACAAAATTTACGAAACGTAAAAATATGTTGCATTGATATCAAAATAGAGAGGGGGTGAAGAATAACTATTCCTCACCCAGGATGACGAATAGCGCGGCCCTATATATATTGACAAAATAGAGAGGGGATGAAGAACAACTCTTCGGGCGGAGCTAGCCTGGGCCAAGGAGCAAGCCCAGTGTAGTAATGCGACTGCCGAGAAGGCATCGGCTGAGTTAAAAGCCGAACGAGCTGCTCGGCGTCAAGACGAGGAGAAGATATCCACGATGGCGCTCGAGCTAAAAAGTGCTGCTAGCCGGTGTGAACTCCTTGAGAAGGAGAATGAAGCCAAAATGGCTGAAATTGACAAGGCCCTACGAGAAGCGAGAGAAGCGCGGTCTGAATCCAGAGCAGCCCGTGAGGAGATCCGGCAAACTGAGGATATTGCAGCTGGTAAGCCATTTTTGCTACAGTCTAAGTTCGGCGATTCGAACTATGCTCAGCTTAACCAATTGTGGAGTTCTTCGGACGAGTTTTTAGACTTGCCGAAGAGTTCTTCCGATGCGGCACAATATTATCAGGCACGATACGGGTACACAATGGAGAAGCTTTTCTGGTCACAATTCGGCGCCTCGAAGTGCCCACTATTGCTGAATGAGCAGATGTCCCAGTGGGCCGAGCTTCATAGGATATCCGGTGCTACCATGAAGAACGTCATAATCCGGTTATGGCCAACTGAGCCTGTTCCGAACAGTTACTTCAGCTTGGTGCAGCGGCTTGTTGACGCAGTGCCGCGTATCGATGCTGTGAAGCGATCGGTGTGCATCGAGGGTGCAGGGATGGCTTTTGCCTGAGTCAAGACGTTCTGGGGGAATATGAAGGCCATCGATGTTGCAGTGAAGAGTCCACCCAAGGGCAAGGACCGCCACGAACCGGAGCATTATTTTGAAGACGTCCTTGTAGCCGCCCGTTTGATAGAGGGTCAATGCTCGAAAGACATAATGTTCGAGTGAAGTGTATGAGAATTGTACAAGACAATTTTATAGTAAATCTATTTGTATATTTTACTCGAAAGCTTGTGTTTCTCCTGTGCAGCCGTTTTAATATAATCTAAAAGTTTTCTAGTCGTCGGCTTCAGCACCCTTGTAGGAAGTACATGGGTGTTCGAAAAAGCATCAGATCACTCTTGACCCAACCTCTTGGTCCGTGAAGGAGGTGTCAATGCGGCGAACCAGGCAACCAGACTATAGGGCGTTAACACTTTCACTTAGCCATAGGAGTTTTACGGTGGGTCTACGACATAGCCCCTAGTATGTATGCGGCTTACTCAGATGATGTGTTTACATAATTGACCGGAAAAGGGGTCCTTCGTGTGACACGGAGGAATTGCTAGAGATTCTGATAAGTCATCGAGTGGCTGACCAACTCTCGCCACATCATGACAGTCAGTTTTCGGCTTTCTCTATTGAGGTGCGTCACCGGGTGAACCGGTAGCACAATCACAGTAGTTCTCCCTTTACTACCCTAGCCGATAGAGCGGAACGTAGGATAGAAAGCACAGGGGCCGGGCAACCCAACTATTGACCCAAGACATGATTCGGAGCTGATGCATATAAGGCCAAACTCGCGACGCCGAAGTACGCTATAAAAGATGTTCGGACTTTGTTGGCAACTCATTTGTTCCCGTACCGAGCCCCTGGCAAATTAAGCCGGGGTATATCTATGAAACAACCATAGGAGGCATATTCATTTTGCGAAAAGACGCGAGTGATTAATTCGAATAATTTGAACTGGGACCTGAGTGATATGCCAATGGTTACTTGATATACATAAAGGCCACGACCCCAACAATTTGATATGCCCTGGGTCGAAGGCAGAGGAAAAAGGCATGTTACAGGCTCGAAAAGAGAGTGCAGTCTACAAAAAATTATTTTGGATCTCTTGTCGCACGTCTGCGCCGCCTGTCCTCAGCGAAGGGAATCCTTGAAGGGAGTAGCCCCATAGGTGAGTGTACGGATCCAAAATCCTATGGGGTCGGTCGTAGGTGTTTCCCCTTTGCGCCACCTGCTTTTAAGAGATAATGAAACAAAAGAAAATAGGAAAGCGGTTAAAGAATGTTACCGGAGTGCCTGCAGACTTGTCTGTATTGTGCTTCCGTCAATGCCCATGGTATCTTGAGTGCGTAATTGTGTATGCGCGGTATAGTTTTAACGGGTATACGAGATGGGCAGCGGAAGCCGAACTGCTATTTCTGTTCCGGATTTGATCGATCTTCAAGGGGAAATTGCTTCCGCCCTCTGGCATTTAGCTGGTGAGCCGCTCCGTTGTCCCTATTGCCTGGTGGTCCATTTCCATTGTGTCCGGCATTGAGCCTGCCGGCCTGCTTGAGGACCCAACAACTTCTGTTGGTGTGATTAGCTGGTTTATTAGGGTGGCCATGAATCGGGCAGGGCCGGTCCAATATCCTATCTAGTTTGGATGGTCCGTCTCTATTTGCCTTGAATGGCTTTTTCCGTTGACTGGGCTTGGGATTGCTAAATCCGGTGTTGACCTTTGTGTCGCGTGATCTTTCATTATCATTGCGACTGTTGTGTATGCTTCGTCGTGGCTTGCCATTGCCGTCTCGGATTTCGGAAGTGCCCGAGTCGCTGGCGCAGTTGCTTCTACGAGCGAGCCAGCTGTCTTCTCCCGTGCAAAAACGGGTCATTAGAGCGGTAAGGGCTGTCATGGATCTAGGTCCTTCTTGACCGAGGTGGCGTGCAAGCCATTCATCCCGGACTCTATGTTTAAAGGCCGCAAGGGCCTCCGTGTCCGGACAGTCGACGATTTGGTTCTTTTTAACTAGGAACCTGGTCCAGAGCTTCCTAGCTAACTCTCCGGGCAGCTGGACAATGTTACTTAAGTCATCGGCGTCCGGTGGCCGGACATATGTTCCTTGGAAGTTATTGCGAAATGTGTCCTCCAAATCCTCCCAGCTGCCGATAGAATTTTTCGGTAGACTGTTTAACCAGTACCGAGCTGGTCGTTTCAGTTTTAGTGGTAGGTATTTGATGGCATGAAGGTCGTCTCCACGGGCCATGTGGATATGGAGGAGGAAGTCCTCGATCCATACCGCGGTATCCGTTGTTCCATCGTATGATTCGATATTCATGGGTTTGAACCCGTCTGGGAATTCATGCTCCATTACTCCATTTGTGAAGCAAAGAGGGTGTGTGGCGCCTCTATGTTGGGCCACACTGCGGCGTATCTCTGACAGAGTCCATTTGTGGTTTTCAGCCCGAGTGTGGCTAGGTTTGTCACGTCCAAATAGGTGGCCGTTGTCATGTGTTGAGGTATGTCCTTGTGATCTGTAGATCGCTCTTGAGTGTCCTGCTTTGCTACCCAAGTCTTGTTGACGGTCGTATGTATAACCTCGAATTGTTTTGTTCTTGCTTTTACTGTGAGGTGGGGCGGTCTGGTGTTCGACTTGAGTTGCCGCTTTACCTGGGCCCAGTTGTGGTCGACCTGCCGCATTGTGCGATGATGGTACGGGCTCCAGCGCCTTATCATCGCCCTGGGGTAGCAATCTATGCTTCGGGTAGCTTTTGGCTGGTCCACTAAGGCCGTATTCTTCGGCGGCTAGGACTTCGGTCCATCTATCATTGAGCAGATCTTGGTCAGCTTCAAGCTGCTGCTGCTTCTTTTTCAGGCTCCTTGCAGTGGCTATTAGTTGGCGCTTAAAGCGCTCCTGCTCACGAGGTTCCTCAGGCACGATGAAATCCTCAGTGCCGAGGCCCACCTCATCCTCAGAGAGCGGAAGGTAATTGTCGTCCTCCGAATCTTCGTGTGTGGCCTGTTTAGCAGGGCTAACCTGCCCATCTTCTCGTTCATCTTGTTCATTAGTTGTATCAACGGGGTCTTCGTTGTCATCGGCATCATTGTCCATGTCATCGATATTCTCGGAGTCGTAATCAAGTGTATCAGTCGAATCCTCGACTATGGCTATGAAGTGGGTGGTGGGTGGGGAGCATAATTCTCCATCGTCAACCCCTGGTTCGAGCCGGATATAGTTCGGTTGTGAGTCCTCCGTCGAGGACAGGTTTTGTAAGGAATTTAACACATCGCCCGAAGGCGAGTGCTGGAAGATGTCTGCGGCGCTGAATTCGAAGATCGATAAATGATCAAGCTCGGCGTCCACTGGCTCACGTGGTTCGGAACTTACGACCGGAGACGAGTCCGGAGTTCTGATGACAAAGATGTCGTGAGAGGTTAAGTCTGTGTGCGGCTCCGACGCCGAGGAATCTGCGGCCTCCACGGTGGGGTTGATCCTCCCGTCCCTGGATGGCGTCGCTTGATCCGGATCTAAGGCCAGAGCGTTTACAGGAGCTATGGGGGCAAACTCATGAGCAAGGCGAAATTCATCGTTGCACTCAATCCATGGCAAATCTAGCATGAGAGAGGCAACATATGGAGATATATGACAAGAAGCAATAACAATCATGTGCAAAGCATGTAAATGGTTGTCATCAACCGCATGTAATGAGCAAGTATGAATCATGGGTGATGCAACAAGGCAAGCAATCATAGTAATCAAGTCATGCAAGCTAGTAGTGTGAAGATGCAACATACTAGAAGAATTCATGGCAATCATGTCATGTGAGCAAATAATAGGCATAGACAATGCACATGACATATCGCAAGCACGAACACAAAGCAAGATCATAGTATCATCATAGGCATGGGGCTCAAAGCAAACATGGCAATAACAAGTGATATCTCCACCAAGCTTGCAAATACACATACAAGTACTAGAATCAATCATCATGTGTAATGCAAAGCATGGGTCACAAATGCATGGCAAAGGCATAGTAATGAGCATATCATGCAAAGTGAACATGGAAAGATGGGCATATAATATGTAATGGACAACAACCCATAACCATGTGAGAGCTATGTAGAAGAAATGTGCGAAGACTTCGCGTGAAGAGAGCGGTGGGAAGGAAATCCATGGTATCCCAAGGCATCGGTTCTCTCTAGATCTCATTTTGTTAACTCATGGTATTGTGAGGTTGACAAGTAAGCATGGGTACCTACACAACAAATACACAAGCGAAAGAAATTGTGTGTGTGGTAAATGTACACATCATCCATCATGATGTGTATGTGCACGTGAGAGTTAGCACAAGATAAGCATCGCTCAAAGAAATTTGATGCATGGTATAAGAACATGTCATCCATCATGTAAAAATAGTTATTGTGTAAACACGATGGGGATGCAAATTGAGCATACAAGTATAAGGCACAACAATATCATTGTTATTCATGGGGAGCATATGGTGCACACAAGTATTGGGATCATGCAATGGGTGGGAGTGATCACAATCTCCTAAAATATATGAGGAAACTATGGGGGTCTCCTCATGTGCAATATTTGAAACATCATATGGAGAAAATGGGCAACACCCAAAACAATGCATATCCGAAGCAAGATGGTTATGGCATGGCATATGAGATAAATGATGCAAAGGTAGCATGTCAATATCATCACAAGAGAAACAAATGCCAATAACCATAGGCTTGTCATCTATGCCATAAGTGCAAATTGGGTTAATCTTAATGGCATATGCATAGTCACTATGAAGAGATTGGAAATATGACATGTGGTCAATCTCATGCATAGCATATGACAAGTCAAGCGGATTGGCAAACATGATGTGACCGAGAGAATTAGCACAAGAAATCCTATGTAACATGGCATCACCACTAATAGACTCCACATGGCAATCATCATACTCATCATAAATGGGTAAATCATCGCATGGGGAAGTCACACTAGCATGAAGCATGGAAATAGGTTGATCAACATCATGCAAGAAATCAATGTCATGATAGTCCACTAGTGGGACAAGAGCATCACCTTCACCTATGTTACCTTTGTCATTCCACTCACGTGGTGTAGGTGAGATGGGTAAGACCGAATGGTGGTCAAGATCATCATTATGATGGAACCATGTGGGGGTGCATCATATTCCACCATGGCCATCGTCTTGTCCAAAGGTAGGACGAAGTCGTCGAGAATCAGCGCGTCATCATATAAGGGACCTAGCACCAAATGAGAAGACACAATAGAGGTAGAGGTCAAGTTGTTAGTGTTAAAAGTGGCCTCACATGACCTATCAACTATCTCACTCTCTCTATGTGGTGGTTCACTCACTCCCTCAAAATAGGTGCACTCAAACTCACATATGGTGGAGTCACTCATCTCACTCAAGTGGTGGGGGTTGTGGCTTTCCTCACATGTGAATTGTGGCAACACATATATGGGGCTAGTGGTGAAGTCACCCTCACTCTCAATATGGTGGCACAAGTCACTCAAGTCATCATACGTTGCCGTGGTCGATGGGAAAATCCCATGCTCAACCATCTCGTTGTTGTCGCCGTGGATGAAGGCCGAAGATGGCACATCATCGCTCTCGCCTCCTAAGATGGAAGCATCATCCTTGCTCGTCGCCATGTCGCTCGCCTCCAAAGCTTGGTCCTTGATGGTGTCCGTAGTCGTAGTCGTCACCGCACCATCTTGAAAAAGAGTCGAAGTAGACTCGGCATCGTCAATGCCACAAAGAGGGATGGCGGTGAAGTCGAACTTGGGAGCATCGTCTTGGAGCTCGTCGGGCTTGGACATCATGGTGGTACTAGCCTCATGCTCGTTCTCATGGAGCTTGGTCGTCGCGAAGTGAGCTTGGGGTGGAGAAGCTTTGGCCTTCATGAGTTCTTGTTCCGCCTTGAGAGCACCAATGTAGTTGTCGTCGAGGGACTTGTAGTTCTTGAGGAAGATCGTCTTGGAGATGTCGTTGTGCAATCCCATCATGAAGTGGAACTTCATTGAAATGGGGTCGTCCATGCCGGCTCGTCGCAAGGCTTTCTTCATCTCCTTGAAGTACTTGTCGATGGACTTGGATCCTTGGGTGGTGTCCTCCAATTGGCATAGAAGTTGTTCCATGTAGGTTGGAGGCACGGACTCTCGCCGCATAGCTCTCTTCGTCTTTGGCCAACTCATGTCGTAGGTCTCCGAAGGTGTGTGAAGCCACCATGTCGACGCGTAGTCGTGGAAGTTTCTTGTGGCGCACTTCACTTGATCTTCGGGAGGAACTTGATGTAGCTTGAGGTAGTCGTCCATGAAACGCTCCCACTCGAGATACTCCTCGGGTTCTAGAGTCCCATAGAAAGGAATCTCATGGTCTATGTCAAGGTCGTAGTAGCTTGTGGAAGTCGTGGACTTGAGCTTAGGGAGCATCTCTTGAAGTGCTTGTGGGCGAAGATGCCGTATGTCCATAGGCGAAGATGCCTTGAAGTCGCTTGGTGAACATTCCAAGGGAGATGGTGAAGTTGTTGAGCGGTTGTTGGTGTTGAGCTCTAGACCTTCACGTTCGTGGTGGTGATGGTGTCGATGCCGATGTGACCTTGCCGGAGATGGTAGCTCGGAGGCATGTGCTCTTAAGCGTCTTCTCGAAGATGAGGAAGACCGCTTGTAGGACTTGATGAGGGCCTTGATCTCCTCCATTTGATCTTGCATCTTGGCGTCGGTGGAGTTGTTCGTGGCATCGAACTCGTCGTCGTTGTTGTAGACCGAATATGAAATGCCTTCCCTATCCATCACAAGACTCGAGCAAATATGAGTGGGAGAAAGAGAAGAACGAATACCAAATGTACCTTGACCGAAGTTGAAAGTGGATCAATGATCACTCCAATGTGGACAAGGAAATAGCACAATTGGTACCAGTTATTGTCAGTTTCTCACACCTACACAAATAAGGCTTATGGTGGAGCTCGGTGAGGATAGTGGCACAAATATTTGATGTAAAATGTTAGCAAGAGTCAATAATGTTGAAAAAGATTCACAAATTCGCAAGTGTAACAAGTAGACCAATAGCAATGTGTGGCACACGAAAACACACACATGGATAGATAAATGGGGTCGTGCAACCAAGGATGAGCACAAAATGTGGAATCCACAGAAAACGTTCATGTTGCACAATTCAAGAGAGACGCTAGCACGATTGCTCTATAGGCGGATACGAAACTTGTGCACAACCTATAAGATGCAAAATGTATCGACTTTCTATCCCAAGTATGCTATATATGTATGATGTTCTGGTGGTATGATCCAAGATGATCGGATATGACAATCTTATGTGCAATGTGGGATGATGCTATGGCACTTGCTTACAAGCTTTATTCTTTTTTTAATGCCACAATGTGAAATGCAAAAACCAAGATAGCAATTGGGTATATACGGAAACAATCTTGTGGCACAAGGGATGATATGATACCAAAATGATATGGTATGTATGTAATGGAAGGGTGGATCACTAATGTGCACAAGTAACGTTGCCGGCAATACTCAAATGGCTAGTCTCGATAGGCAAGTAACGCAAAATGGGCTAGGGGTTAACAATGCAATTACAAGGGAATATACAATGGAGGGGTACCATGATACCAAGATGATATGGAGGTTACCGTCCGCAGTGATGATGAGTGGTGGTGATCTTGATGGAGATACCAAGATGATGGAGACTCGTCCCTAAGTAGCCGAAACACCTTAGGAAACGGAAAAACCACAACTCAAAATCTCAAGGACAAAAGTCAAATGGTGGTAGCGGAATGCGGTGGTGTTGCACTAGGCAATGCGGAAGTGGAGGTTATGGTGGTGGACTATACACGGTTTCAGAGTTGGAAGCATGGTCCCTAAGTAGCCGAAACACCTTAGGAGACACAACTCATAACACAAACAAAATTGGGTTAAGTTGGGTGGTGGGAGTGTATAGTGGTCAAGCCTATGTGGAAGTAGTGGTGGTGGTTGATGAAGAAGAGACCGTCCCTAAGTAGCCTAGACACCTTAGGAGACTCAAATCACTCCTCAAGCAACCACTAATGCGATGGGGAACAAGATTAGTTAGGTTGCGGAAGGCCATGGTGGTGTAGCGGATGATGTGGTGGAAGCCCTAGGCAAAGATGCCAAAGTTCCAAAAATTTGATGGAGTCAAATGGTGTTGAAACCTATGTATATGGATGGTGGATGTCAATAGCTACTCAACGAGCTAAAGAACGAGAAAATCGGACTCCGGATGTGAAAGTTATGGCCAAAACAAAATTTCAGCCGAGTCAGTGTCAGGGTTACCCGGACATCCGGGAGTAGGTCCGGATGATCCAGGTTCGTCAACCGGATTTCTATCGTGTGGGGCGTCCGGACATCCGGGAGATGGTCCAGCTGATCCTGGTGGATCCGGATGATCCGGGAGCACTTCCGGATGATCCGGGTAGGTCAAACTGCTCGGGATTTTCTCTCGGGGACGAATTTTTGGGCGGAAAATGGATGATTTTAGGGTCAAAATTGATGAGATTTCGTGGATGGAAGGTGGGGAAACTTGGGTAGATGCTAGATCCACTCGAAACCAAGCAAATCCATGGATCAAAATCAACAAAACATCATCAAAATCAACAAATCACAAAAAAAATTGGGGCTATTTTTGGTGGGGATTTTCGAATTTAGGACGGCATCAAGCAAAAGAAGGCTAGAAAAAGAGGGGTGGGGGCTCCAAATTCGTGATCAAACTTGCTCATGATACCAAGATGATGTAGGGTACGAACCCTAGGGGCCGGTCTTTCATGAAAGGAGTGGATCCCATGAAGAACGCGAAGAACACGAGGAGGGAAACAAGGGGAAACACGAGGGAAACACGAGGGGAACACAAGAGAAATCACTCAACCAACAAGAATAGATCACACGCTAGATCGATGAACACAAAGGTTGGATACAAGATCCAAAGTCAACAACGGACGATACAAAGGTAGCCGGTCTTCTCCGTGAGGAGGTCTTGAATCCACGGGGGGATCTTCCCTTAGAAAGGGGGCTTGAATCCAAAGGGATCTTCTCCGTAGAGGCCGCGGTCTCTCTCGTGGAGTAGATCCGATATGGATGAGCGTAGCTCTATCTCTCAAATGAGCTAAACCAACGCTAACCCTAGAAAGGAGGTGGAGGAGGTCTATTTATAGTCTAGTGGGCGAAGAGGTAAGTGAGGGGGTGAAATAGGTACATGGGCCTCGGCCCGGAAGCATGCACGCAGGCAAGGCCGGATGATCCGGATGGGGTCCAGATGATCCGGGCATCGTCCGGATGATCCGGGACCTCGTCCGGATGATCCGTCTGCGCAGTGGAGATTATGCAAGCTTCGGGTGTCTTCGGACGCAATTACCCGGATGATCCGGAGGGGGACCCGGATGATCCGGCTGAACCCGGATGATCCGGACGGCGGTTCGGATGTCCGGCCTGGCTCCTGCAGCCTCTCCGTCTTCTTCTTCTCCTTTCTTTCATCTCCTCTTCCATCCTCCCTCGCAGACGGTGTAGTCGTTCCTTGGCGCTTGCACTCCTCCTCGACATCCGTGAAGCTCCAACAATACCTATGCATGCACACGGGAGGAGTGTCAAGTAGTATACCATCCTTAAGAGGTTCAAGTGAACACGTGTAAAGGAGATGATTCACCTTTGTGTATGTGAAGTAGATGTCGCACGTGTCACTTGCCAAATAGACTCTTGACATGGTGATGTCCGTAGGATGCTCCGCATCAATCCCCGAGCTTAATTCCTGCTCGTCCTCGAGTAGGTAAATGGTAAAAAAGATAATTTTTGATGTGGAATGCTACCTAGGATAATCTTGATCACATATCTAATCATGGCATGAATATTAAGACACGAGTGATTCAAAGCAATAGTCTATCATTTGACATAAAAACAATAATACTTCAAGCCCACTAATAAAGCAATCATGTCTTTTCAAAATAACAAGGACAAAGAAAGTTATCCCTACAAAATCATATAGTCTGGCTATGCTCCATCTTCACCACACAAAATATTCACATCATGCACAACCCCGATGACAAGCCGAGCAATTGGTTCATACTTTTTAACGCGCTTCAGCATTTTCAACCCTCACGCAATACATGAGCGTGAGCCATGGATATAGCACTATAGGTGGAATAGAATGGTGGCTGTGGAGAAGACAAAAAAGGAGAAGATAGTCTCACATCAACTAGGCGTATCAACGGGCTATGGAGATGCCCATCAATAGATATCAATGTGAGTGAGTAGGGATTGCCATGCAACAGATGCACTAGAGCTATAAGTATATGAAAGCTCAAAGTGAAACTAAGTGGGTGTGCATCCAACTTGCTTGCTCATGAAGACCTAGGGCATTTGAGGAAGCCCATCGTTGGAATATACAAGCCAAGTTCTATAATGAAAATTCCCACTAGTATATGGAAGTGATAACTCAAGAGACTCTCTATATGAAGAACATGGTGCTACTTTGAAGCACAAGTATGGTAAAAGGATAGTAACATTGCCCCCCTTTTTTTTGTGTGGGCTTCTTTGGCCCCCTTTTTTATTTAGGCTTCTTTGGCCTCTCTTTTTTTGGGGGGAATGCTCTAATAATGATGATCATCACATTTTTATTTACTTACAACTCGATATTACAACTCGGTACTAGAACAAAGATATGACTCTATATGAATGCCTCCGGCAGTGTACCGGGATGTGCAATGATCTAGCGTAGCAATGACATCAAAAAACGGACAAGCCATGGAAATATCATGCTAGCTATCTTACGATCATGCAAAGCAATATGCCAATGAATGCTCAAGTCATGTATATTATGATGATGGAAGTTGCATGGCAATATATCTCGGAATGGCTATGGAAATGCCATGATAGGTAGGTATGGTGGCTGTTTTGAGGAGAAAGTATATGGTGGGTTTATGGTACCGGCGAAAGTTGCGCGATACTAGAGAGGCTAGCAATGATGGAAGGGTGAGAGTGCGTATAATCCATGGGCTCAACATTAGTCATAAAGAACTCACATACTTATCGCAAAATTTTATTAGCCCTCGAAGCAAAGTACTACTACGCATGCCCCTGGGGGGTAGATTGGCAGGAAAAGACCATCGCTCGTCCCCGACCGCCACTCATAAGGAAGACAATCAATAAATACCTCATGCTCCGACTTCGTTACATAACGGTTCACCATACGTGCATGCTACGGGAATCACAAACCTCAACACAAGTATTTCTACTAATCCACAACTACCCACTAGCATGACTCTAATATCACCATCTTTATATCACAAAACTATTGCAAGGAATCAAACATATCATATTCACTGATCTACAAGTTTTATGTAGGATTTTATGACTAACCATGTGAATGACCAATTCCTGTCATCTCTCTAAATAGATATAAGTGAAGCAAGAGAGTTTAATTATTTATACAAAATATATGCCCATGCTCTGACAAATCTAAGTGAAGCAAAAGAGCATTCTACAAATGGCGTTTGTCTAAGTGAAGAGAAACAGGCAATCCAAACTTCAAATGATATAAGTGAAGCACATGAAGCATTCTATAAAGCCGTACTCAAAAGATATAAGTGAAGTACATAGAGCATTCTATAAATCAACTTGTTGAAGAAACGAATCCGAAAATACGCTCCAAGAATGCATGGTGCATAAAAGAAAAATGAAAACTAAATGCAAACTACGCTCCAAGATTGCACATATCGCATGAACGAAACGAATCCGAAAACATACCGATACTTGTTGAAGAAAGAGGGGATGCCTTCCGGGGCATCCCCAAGCTTAGACTCTTGAGTCTCCTTGAATATTTACTTGGGGTGCCTTGGGCATCCCCAAGATTGAGCTCTTGCCTCTCTTCCTTCTTCTCACATCGAGACCTTCTCGATCATCGAACACTTCATCCACACAAAACTTCAACAGAAGACTCGGTAAGATCCGTTAGTATAATAAAGAAAATCACTACTCTAAGTATTGTTGCAAACCAATTCATATTTTGTTTTTGCATTGTGTCTACTGTAATATAACTTTTCCATGGCTTAATCCACTGATATAAATCGATAGTTTCATCAAAACAAGCAAACTATGCATCAAAAACAGAATCTGTCTAAAACAGAACAGTCTATAATAATGTGAACATTCACCATACTTATGATACTTGAAAAATTCTGCAACAATTAGGAAAAATAAACAATTTGTATATAAAGACATTGCAAAAATAATCAGAACCATTTGATGTTCTAGCTAGAAATGTAAAATCGCGCACTATAGCCAAAGTTTCTGTCCTGCACCGTACAAACCAGCAAGCAAATGTAAACATCCTGAAGGCAAACCTTGGCACATTATTTTTATAATACAATGGAATTTTACAAGGGGATAATTATTTTTATTGAAAAGTTTATGTAATCAAGATTCACAAATTTGCCGTGAGCATGAACAAAGTTCAAGGAGCTCTCCCACTTCAACAATGATTGTCTCTCTCACTTTCACTTTCCTTTTTGAAAAGTTTTGGGTTCCCCTCTTTATTTTTGTTGTTTTTAAACTATATAAAAGCACTCAACAGAAATAAATGACTCTCTAAAACTTCCGGGTTGTCTCCCTGGCAGCGCTTTCTTTAAAGCCATTAAGCTAGGCATATAGTGCTCAAGTGGTGAATCCACCCGGATCCCAAGGTATATCAAAGCCAATTTTAATTAACAATGATTTATAATTTAGTAGTGAGCACAAAGTAACATATATCATGCAACAACGAAGTCTAACTCTCTTCCTATGCATCGGCATGTCATAAAAGAACAATTCATGCACACAAAGTAAAGGCCAATGCATAGTATAAACAGTTTCTTGCAATTTTATCATGTGGGAAACATAGAGAGGTGGAGATATAGTTCCTCTCTCATAATAGTTGCAAGTAGGAGCAGCAAGCACATGCATATTATATCTATCAAAATCATCATTTGTAATAGTAAAATGCAACCCATCAATGTAATCCTTAATAAGTGCAAACTTCTCCGATATAGTGTAGTCAGGAGAATTCAAAAAGATAATAGGGCTATCATGCATGGGTGCAATAGAAACAATTTCATGTTTAACATAAGGAACTATAGCAAGTTCATCTCCATAAGCATAATTCATATTGGCATCTTGGCCACAAGCATAGCAAGCATCATCAAAAAGGGATATTTCAAAAGATTCAACGGGACCATAGCAATTATCATAGCATTCATCCTTCGGTAAGCATGAAGGGGAATTAAACAATGTATGAGTTGAAGAGTTACTCTCATTAGAAGGTGGGCACGGGTGATCAATCCGCTCTTCCTCCTTTTGTTCTTAGCTCTCCTCCTCATCTTTTTCATCCAATGAGCTCACAGTTTCGTCAATTTCTTCTTCCATAGATTCCTGCAAAACATTAGTCTCTTCTTGGACAGCGAAGACTTTCTCAATAAACGCATTAATATAGGAATTATATTCATAATTATCATAGCAATATTTTAAGATAGCTAAATTTTCAGGCCTATAAACATCATCATCAAAAGCTTCATGCTTTTCAAACAAAGATTCAATTTCATAAGCACCCTTAAAAGCAACAAATTCTTCTATTTATTCCACATAAGAGTAATCATATATACCATTAGCATAAGAAGCTAAGGTTTCATTATCATTAAATTTGCATGAAAAGGGAAGGTGTGGAGCCTTCATCCTAGAGCAACAAGTATAATCATAACTCAAGCATACTTGCCGAGCATACCACTTCAATATATAAATTTGATCCCATAATAGTTTCCCTTTTTGTGTCAAGCGATAATCCCTAAAGTATTCACGTTGATCCAATGTTACTCCCATTACCAAATTTAATGGGGTTTTCTCAGGGTTATCAAAGTAGTACATAATTTCTTCACATAATGAGCATTGATGGTTTTAGGAGGTTCCTCATCTCCATGAGTAGCAAGTACACCTAATTTTTTTTGTATTTCGTGTTCCATATCCTTAACTAAAGATAGAGAACAACTAATAACAACAAATAAAAATTACTTAGTGATAAAGCAAACAAGCACACACGAGAATATTCACCCCACGCTATTGCTCCCCTGCAACGGCGCCAGAAAAAGGTCTTGATAACCCACAAGTATAGGGGATCGCAACAGTTTTCGATAAGTAAGAGTGTCGAACCCAACGAGGAGCTAAAGGTAGAACAAATATCCCCTCACGTTCTATCTACCACCGATACAACTCTACGCACGCTTGACGTTCGCTTTACCTAGAACAAGTATGAAACTATAAGTACTTTGTATGTGTTTTTGGATAGGTTTGCAAGAAAATAAAGAGCACGTAAATAAAAGCTAGGGGCTGATGTAAGTAAAGAAGCAATAAAGTAAATATAGCGAGTGTGGAAAAGTGGTGGTAGGAGTTGCGAAATTGTCCCTTAAGCAATTGACTACTTTACTAGACCGATAGCAAGTTTTATGTGGGAGAGGCCACTGCTAGCATGTCATCCCTGACTTGGAATTCTATGCACTTATGATTGGAACTATTAGCAAGCATCCGCAACTACTAACGTTCATTAAGGTAAAACCCAACCATAGCATCAAGATATATTGGTCCCCCTTCAATCCCGTATGCATCAATTTCTATGCTAGGTTGAAGCTTCTGTCACTCTTGCCCTCCAATACATAGTCCTATCAACATACAATTAACCCTATGGTGTGATCCACGCGTGCGCTCATATGATGGGAACCAAAGGACAGCAACATAACCACAAGCAAATTAAATCAATCATAGCAATTCATCAACCACCGATAGGACAACGAAAATCTACTCAGACATCATAGGATGGCAACACATCATTGGATAATAATATGAAGCATAAAGCACCATGTTCAAGTAGAGGGTACAACGGGTTGCGGGAGAGTGGACCGCTGTAGATAGAGGGGGAAGGTGATGGAGATGTTGGTGAAGATGGCGGAGGTGTTGGTGTAGATCGCGATGATGATGATGATGGCCACGGCAGCGTTCTGGCGCCACCGGAAGAGAAGGGGAGAGGGGGGCCCTTCGTCTTCTTCTTCCTTGACCTTCTCCCTAGATGGGAGAAGGGTTTCCCCTCTGGTCCTTGGCCTCCATGGCATGGGAGGGGCGAGAGCCCCTCCAAGATTGGATCTGTCTCTCTCTGTTTCTGCGTTCTGTTCTGCCGCCCTTTCACCGTTTCGTATATATATGGAGATCCGTAACTCCGATTGGACCGAAACCTTCACCGTGATTTTTTACCAAAAATTAGCTTTCTTGCAGCCGAAGAAGGGCATCAACCGCCTTACGGGAGGACCACGAGGGGGTGGGGCGTGCCTAGGGGGTGGGGCGCGCCCCCCTACCTCATGCCCACCTCGGATACCGTTTCGCGTTGATCTTTCTCCCAGATTTTCCAAATATTCCAAAAATAAGCTCCATCCGTTTTTATCCCGTTTGGACTCCGTTTGATATGGATATTCTGCAAAACATAAAACATGCAACAAACAGGAACTGACACTAGGCACTGGATCAATATGTTAGTCCCAAAAATAATATAAAAAGTTGCCAAAAGTATATGAAAGTTGTAGAATATTGGCATGGAACAATCAAAAATTATAGATATGATGGAGACGTATCGGCCGTATTTGATGACGCTATGAAAACGGCCTAACGGATTAACGGGCCACACACGGGCCGACTGTAACCACAGGTTGAATCTGGCTCACTGTAAGAAAAGGCCAGTAACAGGTCGTAAGTAACCGAATGCTGGAAATGAGCCCAAGAATAAATGGGCCCTGAGAAGGCCGAAAGATAACATGGGCTTGAAAGGGCCCATTGGAATAATGGGCCGTTAATGGGTATAAAGCGATGTACTATTCATTAGGAGCCAGTTTCACCACGGGCCGTCAATGGGCCAAGAGTTACAAAGTGCCTTATATGGGCTGAAAGACGTCTTGGGCCAGAGATGGGCTGAAAGTTACAATGGGCTGGAATCATATTGGACGGCCCAGATGACGCTACTGGGCCTAATTCTGATAGGCAGTAACGGGCCCTGGGTTAGCGGGCTGTAAATGGGCTATGTGCGAACAGGCCATGAACAGGCTTTTAGTGGGCCGGCCTGCTATCTTTTGACCAAGTCAAACGGGCCGGCCTTTTCACAAGAATGGGCCTCTGTTGGGCCGTGCCATGTGTCGACGTATCATTGGCGCATTCTGTCTAATGAGTGGACGACATTTGTCCCAACGGTGAGCCGACACGTGTTTCCTCCAGTCAATGATAATTTTACACGTGGAAAATCCCCATTGGTCCTGGCTGTTAACGGGTTATTGGATCCAAACCGGAACCCGATAGCTTAACGGCGACCCGTTATGGTGGATGCCACATGTCGGTCACCCTTGACGAAAGCACTTCTATGACGCGCAATTTATCGTCATGGAAGTGGACACTTCCGTGATGATAATTTTGGTAATGTCATGGAACACTTCTACGACAGGACAGGTATGACTATCTTGATTCTGTCATAAAATCGTCATGGATGTACATGCATGATAGAAAACATGACCTACTGTGACAAACACGTATCATCACGGAAGTGTATTTTTTTGTAGTGTTCCTTGTTGTTTTTTATTGTTCCTATTACAAAAATCAATATCTAATATCATTACTAGACTTGTATCACCATCTCTTCGCCAAACTAGTGCACATATACAACTTACCATTGTATTTGGTGTGTTGGGGACACAAAAACGCTTTGTTATTTGGTTGCAGGGTTGTTTGAGAGAGACCATCTTCATCCTACGCCTCCCATGGATTGATAAACCTTAGGTCATCCACTTTAGGGAAAATTTCTACTTTCCTACAAAACTCTGCGCTTGGAGGCCCAACACGAGTCTAGAAGAATAAAGTTGTGTAGTAGATATCATTGGTGACCGACGATCCCATGGATCTTTCTTTGATCCCACAGCAGAACTCTCAATGAAAGCACCAATGTTGGTGGCAAAACCAGCACACCTCGGGGTAGGGGGTCCCAAGCTATGGATCTCGGATCGATGGTAACAGGAGACAAGGGACACGTTGTTTACCCAGGTTTAGGCCCTCTTGAGGAGGTAATACCCGACATCATGCTTTGATTGTATTGATGGTTGTGTATCGAGTACAAGCTTGATCTACCTCGAGATCTTAAGTTGCATTCTAACCCTAAGGCTAGCTGAATGAGATTATGATCCGTTGCTTCTACAGGCTAAACCTCTTGGCTTATATACACGCCAAAGGGGTACCTAGGGTTACATAGTCAGTTGTAGATCTAGGGATGCATATGGCGGCTATCGAAGATGTCCTTGGAGTACACGTCAAGTCTTCGGCAAAGGCTCTCTCGATCACGTTGAGATGCGAGGCTTCCGGAGTCCTTCCTTATGAGAATGAGGGCCCATAAGCTCGGCCGCAGGACCATGGGCCAGCTAGGGTGGCACCCCCTATTCTAGGACACCATCATTATGGATCTTCACGGTATTATTGATATGGTTTTCATGGGTTTATTCTCTGAGATGATTGGTTATTCTCTTTCAGTGTGTGAGTTATTCCCGCTATGCATGGGAGATGTAGGTGAGTGGTAAGATTCTTTGTGTCTATTATATATGTCACATTCGTGTTTGTAGTCTTGTGATCTATCTAGTAAGTTTTTATTCTGTGGTGAAATCTATGTGTGTTTTCCAATTTAAGGGCCCGGTCAACATGATCTCAAGACCTACATAGGTAACACATATTGTTTTGGAAATATGCGACCTCTAACGTGAAAAGTGGAGACATCTATGAGGAACGAAGACAATATGAGATAACGGTTGTTGGAGTGTGTACTCAGGATACCAGGGGTCAAGCATACCTTGTATCTCTGAGTTTCGCCAAAGTCTAAACGCCTTGTCAATCCACAAGAAAAGGCACACAAGAAAGCAACGAAACAGGGGGGTTTTTATACAGGTTTGGGCTGCCATGTTAGTGTAAAACCCTATGTCCTATTAGTACAGATATAAACTAAGGAATACAAGTGCTTTGGTGCTACAAAGATGGTGGTCGGGGTGTGACCAGTAGCGATCAGGGTACTAGCTAGAGTGCTCGAACACTCCTAACTCTACTCTTCCACTTTTTTCCTTGCCTTCTACTTGCTAGTACTTGTTGGTAGTGTTGTGGGTGATTGCATCCTTCCCCTCCTTTCGACCTTGGCCCTCCCCTTATATAGGCCTTGGGGGTACCACATTTGGTATGTAAAAATATGTGTGTTGTTATACAAATAATAATCGGTCAAGGCATCCCACTTGCCTTTGTCACGTTGCAGTGGATGAGCTGACACTGGAGTCTGTCAGGTGCTCCGGTATTTCCATTAATGTGACACGCTGCGCCGCCCTTCTCCTTCTTTAGACTGCGCTAGTGTTCGGTCTTATCGTCAGGCCCCCAGGTCGTCGTGATGATGGCCCTACTCATACCCCTACGTCGGGCTATACAGAGTGGATGACCAGGCATTTAATGCCTGGTTGGTGGAGTGTTCTGCAAGGCCAGCCCTTCTGGCGGATGTGTGCCCCGTTTGCTGGGGATTCACACTGGTACAGCGAGGTGCTATACAAACGGTTTTTAACCCCTTTCCGTGATGGCGTTCTGAACCGTCACCTAGTGAGTGACTGCGATAGGGGGGTCTTTCCCACACGACCCAGAAACCGTCGGGGATATACCCTCCTGGCACACATGCTCGGCAAAATGAGGTCGTGTGCGACCGGCAAGCGCTCAAATATGGTTATACATACAGTAGTGCTAAAAAATACAATTATACAGGAGAAGTCATTTCCGATCGTAAGTACATCCCACACAGTCAGTCCCCGCTGAACGTTTCCGTTCGTATATACATCCCACACAGTCGCTCCAAGGAAAACGTTTCTGTTCGCAGGTACATCACACACAATTATCCCCGTTAAATCATTTGTGATAGCGTTGCCATTGCACACGATATTAACAATTTTATCGTTTGCATTATTGAATGCATCACACACATTGCGTAGAAGAAACTGTGTGGCAAAGGTTGTCCATCACACACAGTTTTTATGTGGTAAACGTTTGCGCAAGGTGGCCTAACGCAAACAGTTTCCAAGAGAATTTTCTGTGTGATTGTTCATTGATCCAACACGACTTATTCCTAGAAACTGTCTGCGTTGCCTGAGGTCATCGCCCATGGTGTTTTCTCAATAACCGTTTGCAATAGAAAAACTCAATTAGCAGGCTAATTGGCCATTAGCAGGCTAATTGCCCTATTATTAATAATCCATTTATTAATCTAATTGACATTCATATTAAGCACATGATATATTTCATTTCCATATTAAGGAAGCAGGATTTCATAATTGAAATACATCAGAGTACAACATGATCTAGCTTCAGCACTCAGCTACCCCATTACACAACTTCACCAGCACCAAGTTTCACATGCAACATCTAGAACCTTTCAAAATTATCATCATAGACGTTACATAGACAGATGCATCTCATCTAGAAAACTGTTGAAGTGGATGGCGAATATTGAGCCTTCATTCATGTTGAAGGTCTTTGCAACTTTAGGCCAGTGCCTGTGGATGATTGACCGTCCATCCTTCATCCTCTTCAGGAATACTTCAATATTGAACTGTGGGTGTTGTATGAAAACCTTCCTCGCCTCCTGACCATAGAGGTGGTTTGAGAGGTAATCATCAGTGAACTACTTTGGAAAGGCCTGAAAACAAGGATGTGCATAAATATCTTCTCTATATTGGAAATAGGGCAAAGGAATAAAAAAGGCAAGGTATAATAGTTAGTACAATCTTGTAGTGAATTGATGTCTTCTTCATTGTGCAGACAAAGATCTTGTTGTTTTTTGTCGCTAATTTATTTATCCTAACAATCTTTCTAAGTTTCTTGACTTGATTGATATTCATGGACAACTCATTTCCCCATATGCAAAAGGGTCGAACAGTGGGTCAAAACCTCTGACAGCAGGACCTACATGTGCAGGACCAAATTGTTAGAAACCTAAATATTAGAATGGTTCCTGCAATTGCACAATAATGTGCTATTAGACAACGGACCATGCACGTGCTAACCTCGATTCTAAACCTCAGTGCTTCCCATTGTTTCCCTGCAACACATATAAGGTAGTTAGTCATCAGGTTAAGTAAGGGTTCACATGCTATCAGTAAAATATGTTGATGAAAAGTAAGCATATTGAAAAATCATCAGATTAATTCAAGCCACATGGAAAACCCATTTACCCAAACCAAGCTGATTAAGAACTAGGAAATATAGCACTTGTATACGTTTCTCATGTATTAGGTGCAGCCAAATTTGATTTATTCCTCACATGCACAACAATACAAAATTCTACCCACGACAATTGGACATCGCATTGCAGAATTGAACCAAGCAGATAGCTAAACACCACAACAAATGAACCAAACATTAACTGAGCACCACATTGCACAATATATCATACAGTAGAAGATCAGATAGTTAACCAAACCAAGCATGCTTAACAACTTGGAAATATAGCAATTGTATTTGTTTCTCGTGTATTTAGTACAACCAGATTCAATTTATTACCCACATAGTATACAATAACAGAATGCACCCACAACAATTGAACATCGCATTGCAGAATTGAACCAAACAGTTAACTAAACACCACAACAAATGAACCAAACGTTAACTGAGCACCACATTGCACAATATAACATACTCCTAATAGGAGATCAAATGGTTAACCAAACAAAGCATACTTAACAACTTGGAAATATAGCAATTGTATTTGTTTCTCATGTATTTAGTATAGCCAAATTCGATTTACTTCCCACATGGTATACAATAATAGAATGCGCCCACAACTATTGAACATTGCATTGCAGAATTGAACCGAAGTGTTAACTAAACACCACAACAAATGAACCAAACGTTAACTGAGCACCACATTGCACAATATATAACCAAGCCAAGCATGCTTGACAACTTGGAAATATAGAAATTATATTCGTTTCTCATGTATTTTGTAAAGATAAATTCAATTTATTTCTCACATGGAAAACAATACAAAATTACAGCCTAAAGAATTGAACATCACATTTGTAGAATTGAACCAAACAGTTAACTGAAGACGACAACTAATTAACCAAAAATTTAATAAGGAGCACCACACTGCACGACATATAGAACATATACACTAGAGCAACAGATTGCATGGTAAAATTAGATAGCACAATTCACTAGAATTTGTTAAGGAAAGGCCGGATCAGCACACGCAACGGGTAAACCAAGCATGCTTAACCGGTGTAGCTAGCAAATGGCAAGGTGCTCCTCCAAGATCTGGGGGTCGGCACGAATGGCATCCATCGCGACCTCATCCGTGCGTGCGGTCGTGATTTGCTTCTCCGCTGCCAAATGCTCCTTGAGCTTTTGGCTATACTATGTGCACCATGGCTTAGGGCGGCGCTTATTTGGTGGAGGGGTCAGTGATTTGGGTGAAAGGTGTTACGCCGGAGGTTGGGGCATGTGGGATGTGGAAGGAGGAGGAGGAGGAGGATGGGGGTCGGGTGTGGATTACCTGCCTGGATAGACGAGGCCGAGCAGCGTGAAGGAGGGTCGCCGGCGAGGAGGCGGCGCTGCAAGCAAGGAGTGAAGGTTTCAACTTGGAAAGGAAGGCGGAAACAGGGGAAATGTGGCTTTTGGTAAGGGGAGGGGGCGAGGAGGTAGATATTTCCATGGAAGCCGAAAATTTTGAATCGGTTCAGCGAAAAAACTGACGTGCAAAGTGTCATCAGACACGGTCCCTTATTCAGAATTGTGTACGATATGTGAACATCACAAACGATTCAGATAGATTAACCCGTGTGTGATGAGTTTTAACGTCAAAAATTTTGGTTCGAATTTCCCTGGTTACAGTCGTCATCCACGTCATTGCATAATTTGGGTACACAAAGGAGACTATAGCACACCCACACTTCTTAATCGACCAAGTTCAGCAATTAAACAGAGCTAGCTGACCTAAACATTACTCTAACAAATTAAAGACCGGCGCTCTTAATTAAACAAAACAAAGAGTTCTACTACGGCTGGTGCTCGTCGATCTGCGTTACCTCCTCCATGTCCAGCTCGCACCCGATGGTCTCCTGGGGAAGGGGCTCCATGGCATCCATCGCACCATACTCGGCAAGCATCTCGCCATCCGCGTCCACCATCTCTTTGGAAAAGGCCGCCACGAGCTGGGCATGGGCGGCCGCGATCTGGGCTTGGATGGGCTCCGTCATGGCAAGGTATGCGGCGGAGGAACGGATGGCCGCTCGAACACTCTCAGCGATTGCCAACTCTTCGGCCGTGGGTTGCCGACCGTTATCGGAGAAACTTCGTCCTATTTGTGCGGTGACCGCCACGAGCTAGGCGTGGGCGGCCTCCATCAGGGCTAAGACCGCCACTGCAGAACGGACAACTGTTGTGCCACTCTCGCCAGTTGTTATCCCCGAGACAGATGTTGCTTCCGCCACCTGAGAAGCAACAGCGGCCGTTTGGGCTACCTTGGCCGCCCGGTCGTAGATTGCGGCCGCGCTCACGCACCTTGTTAGCACGCGCATGGTGGCTGCGGCAGCGCTCACTCACCTTGTTAGCATGCGCATGGAGGCTGCGGCCGCGCTCTCGCTGGAGTGGGCCTCCGAAGTTACCCTCACGACGTGGGTCCACGTCCCCATCTTTCACCAACGATGATTGAATAGTGAAATGATATTTGGGGAGCGAGCTAGTGTGCTTGACACACCGGCTGTGGACTGTAGCCGACGCACCTTCTCGCGTAAGACATACACGTACTATACATCGACGGTGCTCCAGGATATTTTGTACTGCATCTCACACGGTTGGTGATAATAAACTGTGTGGGATCTACTTGATTTTTCATCTTGAGTTGAATTACATAATGGGGTCACAGCGGCAATGGACGGTGTTTGAACTGCTAGAACTTTTATCTGCAGTGAACATGCAACTATATGTGTGCCGTAAAAGAATTGGAATTATTCAGGGTTCGTTTGGATATTTTATACATTAAATTGGTTTTATAGCCATTTTAGGTGCACAATTCAAAATTAAACTACATGCGCATGCTCCAGTGCACCAACATGGGTTGTAAAATCATATATGTGTCCATGGGTTTATGCTTATGTCCCATGCAAGAAATGGGGATGAATTTCGAACACCACGACACCATGGCTCTTCAGCAAACGTTGAGGTACTTGCTTTTGTAATTCTAGTAAATTCAAAACCCGTCTGAAATTCATGAACCTTGGCTTGCTATCATGGAATGGCATCAACATGTTGGGTAAAAGATATTGTCCCATTTGGGGCAGGTTATGGTATAAGCTTCTCACAAACAAGAGCTTCTCAGAAGAAGCCTCATGGTTCCGTTAGGGAAACGTGTCACCTTTGTCGATAAAATGATATTCTTCGCCTCTTCTTCCTTTCAATTATTTTCCTGGTGTCAACATAGAACAACAGGAGTGTCATGTAAAATTTTGGATTTTTCAGGGATCTTTTGGACATTTTTATACATTAACTGAGTTTTCTAGGCATTTATGTGCATAATTCAAAATTGAACTACATGCACATGCTCCAGTCCATAAAAACGGGTTGGAAAATCAAATATTTGTCATTGGTTGCAAGCTTAAGTCACATGCAAGAAATGAGAATGAATGTCAAACACCTTGACACTGTCGCTCAGCCACTAACATTGAGATACATGGCTTTAAAATTCTATTAAATCAAAAACTCATCTGAAATTCATGAAACTTGACATGATATCATGGAACAGCATCGACATGTTGTGGTAAAAATATTTTCCCATTTGGGGCAGGTTTGGGTATGAGCTTCTCACAAACTAGAGCTTCTCTCACAACAAGCGTGATGGTTTCGGTAGGGAACGTGACACCTTGGGGACGGAACGATATCTGTTGCCTCTTCTTACTTTCAAATTTTTTTCTTGAGTCAACATAGAACAACACGAGTGTTGTGTCAATTTTTGGGATTTTTCGGGGTTTGTTTGGACATTTTTATACATTAGCTGAGTTTTCTATGCATTCATGTGCATAATTCAAATTTGAACTACATGCACATGCTCCAGTGCATATAACTTGGTTCAAAATTGGAATGTGTGTCCTTGGTTATGTAACATCCCAAAAATTACAATTTTGGAATGTTAATTATATAAATAGGATTTATTAAAAACTTGCTTGTGTTGCTTGGTGTTAGTTAAATTTGGCTAGGATTTGAAACTTTTGGAGTATTTAATTGAATAATAAATGAGAGGAAATAAAAGCACTTTCCCAATTATTCTTTTGATTCTTCTATATGGCATGGTTGTTTATTTGGATTCTTTTGTTTACGGTAGATTACTCAGAGCGTGACGAGTAGAATTATCAGGATTGTGAGTGCGACGATCTTCATCAGTGTACCAGGCAAGTTACACCTTGATCATCCTCCATCCTATTTTTTCATGCATGTAGTTATGTATTACAATACCACATTATGCATTTGTAGGAATATTATGGTAGTATATTATTTGCTATTGAGATGCAGTTAGTATGGCCTTATTGTAGATCGTGGTAGTGTATTCTTGCTATGCTATGTAGACGGGGATTGGTTCGTGTATGCATGGAGATTATGTGAGGACTATACATAAAATTTGATTATTAACTTAAAATATAATTCACCTCTGGGCAGAAGTGGTATTGCTTGCTATCGAGGGAAGGCATCATGGGGTCATGCACCTTGTCTAAGGCCTTGTGCCCATGAGAGTGCACCCTGAGTGGAATGCCGCCCAGGTTCAAAAAGATCAAACAGGCTTAGTGACTAATAGCTTCCATGTGCGGCCACTGGCTATATGGGCTCTGGCTTAGTTGATTAGTTGTTGGAACCCTTGCCTAGACAGTGTTGACAGATGTAGCATATATAGGTGGGATGTGGCCGTCAGGTGGTTAAGGGAACCTCTTATGAAAGACTTCGTCTCAATCTTCGGATTGGGTCTAGTGGGTAAAGCGTACAAAACTCTGTAGAATATTAAAACTAATCATGATTAGCCATGCCCCCAGTTATGGGAAAATTTGAGCCACTCTGCCATTACAGTTGTTGGATGATCTTGACATATGACACTTTAATAAAAATTGTGTGGGAAATCTAATAATGGGGATAGGTTGGAATTGGAGTGCCCAATTCAACCATATGTATTTAACTGTAGCAAGACATAATTAAAATTTGACTATTATATTATATGTAGTTATCAGGGAAAAATTAGCTTTCTCAAAATAACCACTACACTATCATCTTGGTATACCTTGTATATATAAGTAGGTCTCTTATATCATTCCTTGTGTGACTTGCCAATACATTCAACATACTGACCCTTTGTGGCTGCAATATTTCATGTTGCAGATTTTATATGACGAGTGAGTGATATGATGTAGGGCTACGATGTCTATACTCGACATTTGCCTGTGGTGTTGATGAACTTTATGGAGATTTTATTTGCTTTTCCGATGTTGTTTCTTTGTATGCTAGCCTTGACCTACGCAGGTATGTATTATATTAAATTCTGGATCTACGGTGTAATATTATGACATGTGGTTTATTTTGATATTACATCTTGTACAGTGTGTGCTAGCTATTGATCCAGGGACTAGCACAGTGAGCACAGAGACATCAAATATTATCAGGTTCGAGTCGTTACAGGTTACATGCTTAAGTCCCATGCAAGAAATGATAATGAATGTCAAACACCTTGCCACCATCGCTCGGACGCTAACATTGAGATACATGGTTTTTAAATTCTAGTAAATCGAAAATGTGTCCGAAATTTATGAAACTTGACATGCTAGCAAGGAACGGCATCAACATGCAGTGGTAAAAAAATTCCCATTTGGGGCAGGTTGGGGTATATAAGCTTCTCACAAACCAAAGATTCTCACAACAAGCATCATGGTTACGGTAGGGAACGTTTCACCTTTCTGGACGAAACGATATCCGTTTCCCCTTCTTGATTTCAATTTTTTTCTAGTGTCAACATAGAACAATATGAGTGTTGTGTTAATTTTAGGAATTTTTCGGGGCTCGTTTGGACATTTTTATACATTAACTAAGTTTTCTATGCATTTATGTGCATAATTCAAATTTGAACTATAGGCACATGCTCTAATGCATATAAATTGGTTGAAAATTCAAATTTGTGTCCTTGGTTGCATGCTTAGGTCCCATGCAAGAAATGGGAATGAATGTCAAACACCCTGCCACCGTCACTCGGCCGCAAACATTGAGATACCTGGTTTTTAAATTCTAGTAAATCCAAAACTCATCTGAAATTCATGAAACTTGGCATGCTATCATGGAGCAGCATCAACATGCCGTGGTAAATTTTTTGTCCCATTTGGGGCAGGTTTGGCTATAAACTTCTCACAACAAGCCTGATGGCTTCAGCAGGGAATGTTTCACCTTTCTGGACGAAACGATATCCATTGCCTCTTCTTGATTTCAATTTTTTCTCTATTGTCAACATAGAACAACAGGAGTGTTGTGTTAAATTTTGGAATTTTTCGGGGTTCGTTTGGACATTTTTATACATTAATTGAGTTTTCAATGCATTTATGTGCATAATTCATATTTGAACTACAGGCACATGCTCTAATGCATATAAATTGGTTGAAAATTCAAATATGTGTCCTTGGTTGCATGCTTAGGTCCCATGCAAGAAATGGGAATCAATGCCAAACACCCTGCCATCGTCACTCGGCCGCAAACATTGAGATACCTGGTTTTTAAATTCTAGTAAATCCAAAACTCGTCTGAAAATCATGAAACTTGGCATGCTATCATGGAACGGCATCAACATGTCGTGGTAAAAATTTTGTCCCATCTGGGGCAGGTTCGGGTATAAGCTTCTCACAAACCAGAGCTTCTCACAACAAGCCTGATGGTTTCGGTAGGGAACATGCCACCTTTGGGGACGAAATGATATCAGTTGCCTCTTATTGCTTTCAAAAAAATTCTAGTGTCAACATAGAACAATATGAGTGTTCTATTAAATTTTGGAAATTTTTGGGGTTCATTTAGACATTTTTATACATTAACTGGGTTTTCTAGGCATTTTATGTGCATAATTCAAATTTGAACTACATGCACATGCTCCAGTGCATATAAATTGGTTGAAAAATTAAATCTCTGTCCTTGGTGCATGCTTAGGTACCATGCAAGAAATGGGAATGAATTTCAAACACCAGGGCACTGTTGATTGCCGGCAAAACGTTGAGCTACTTTGTTTTTAAATTCTAGTGAATCCAAAACTTGTTTGAAATTCATGAAACTTGGCATGCTATCATGGAACGGCACCCGACGTGCTATGGTATTTTTCGTGTCCATTTTGAGAGAAGGCGCACTAGAATAACAGCCAACAAAGGCATTTTGAAAAAATAGCTCACACTTTAATATCTCAAACGTTTGTATAATTCAAATCATGTGCGTTCTGTAACCATTCACGTGACGCCATGTGTCTTGGTTTTAATGGCTACATGAGGTGCCGTGCGGACAGCTACTTGACTGAACGAGAGGTGTGTGAGCGTAGTCTGGTGCACAGGCTGACCGAGAGGCGTGCAAGCTGTCCTACAATGCACAGGCTCACCGGAAAGCGTGTGAGCTGTATGATGCGTAGGCTCACTGGGAAGCGAGCCCTTTGACTTCCATGGACGCCCGCTATGGTGGACACCACCAGTGATCTAAAAGCGCTCAAGGTTTCGGGCTTGAAATGTCCGAATCTTGTCAACATCCAGGACCACTACAAGGTCTGGGGCAGCGACAACAACAAACTGAACTCCCTGGTTGACCTCGCCTCGGCCATCATCGACCCCTACTACATGAAGATGAAGGGTGAGAGCAAGAAGGACAAGAACGCCTGGCATAGTGTCTGGCATGAGAGACTGGATGAACAACACATCAAGTACGCGGCCAAGGACGCGTACACAAGCTATGAGATGTACAGCCGGATTGTTGACATGAGGAAGTGTCTTCTTCCTGCCCCAGACAAGGCATCAAGCCACAGAGCTATGGCGGGAGCTTCACAAGAAGTAGATGACTAGACGATCGCTTCTCCTTCTTTAGAATGCATGCAGTTGTTTATTGAGGTGTGTGCGAATGATCTGTATAGTCACTTATGTAATTGGATGTTTATTTCAGTTATATATATATACATGTTATTCTTCCGTAGACAGAGCAAGTCACACAGCTTATTAGCAGCAATCGCCTGTGTTATTATTGGTCTTCGCACACATTTCTGATTATGGACCTGTTTTCCATGTATCACACACATCTTGTTCAGTCGAACCATTTCCATTGTGTTGCCTAATCACACACAGTTCATCCTAGTGAACTGTATGTTGTATATCACACACACCCTTATTTGGTTGCCCGTTTCTGTTGTTCTACATCATCGCAAACGATTCTTCTAGATTAACCGTTTGCCACTCATCGCACACGCAAATCTAATATGAACCGTGTTTGATGTCGCCGCCATCGCAAACGTTTTGCATCTTTTTTGATGGTTTTATTACATCACCGTTTGTGATTGATGCATCGCACACAGTTTCGTTGAAGTCTAATTTGACTATCGCGTTTGGACCATCCTGCAACAGTGTCAGCCCGCGAATGCTTCATGGTTGACATCATGTGCCTCTTCAAGGATCTTCTGTAGTCGACTTCACCTCATGTACCCCATAGTTTGTACTTCCTACACAAAGCTTTTTTACCATCGCATATCCTTGATGTTAGCTAGTATTTCCCCATGCTAGATTATTTTCAAGGAGGCCCCAATGTTCCGTCAATGGTGATCCATCAAACTTAATGCATGATTCCGATCTAACAACCTTAATTGTAGAGACTACCACGCTATGGAAATGACAAAGAAGGACCATAGTATGGAATTTGATTCCACAAGGAGGTCTTCCGTAACCCTAGGGTAATCCAGCTACCGAACAAGAAAATCAAATGCTAAACTCATGATACAAGGTAACTGGTATTACCGACGCACTAGCACACTTGATGTATACCATGATCTGAATTCTCTCCACGCCTAATTTCTCCATTGCAGGATAAACATCTCTACTTCTCGTTTTATTTATGTTCTCTACTTTCAAGTTCTATTACTCTCGTTGTTGCAAACTCATCATATTCACTTTTTTGGTTCATTTGTTGCTTCGGACACTAACAACGTCCACAGGATCACAAGTAGTTATTTCACATAAGGATTGTGATAACTTGTGTGTGATAGAAATGTTACTCATAAATACTCTCAACCGCTCTTCGTTGGGACGATTACTCTTTGGGATACATACACGAAAGTGTTACACTACCATGTTTGGCTTGTAGGCTATCACTGTGCCGACGTGGCCGCCCATCGCCCCCGAGCTTCCTGGCGCATTCGTGCTCTTCTACGCCATCCTGAACCGATGAGGCCGCCCACCGTCCTAAGCTTACCGATGCACCTGTGTTGTTCTGCGTCGTCCTGCCCCGACGTGGCTGCTCGTCGTGCCCGAGTTCTCTAGGGCGCCCGTGCTCTTCTATGTCGTCCTACTCCCATGTGGCCGCCTGCCCTGACTAAGGTCACTGGTGCACCCGTGCTCTCCTATGTTGTCCTACCCTGACATGGACGCTCACAGTTGGCGTGAACCCTGGTCGTTTGCGCCTACCCTGCCGCTGCTCCTCTGCATCGTCGAGATGCTTCGCCCGGAGTTCGTCTACGTCGCCGCCCGGTGTTTGTCTGCCTCATACCAACATCCTCTACTCCTGTAGGTTTGTCTCACCTTGATTTTTTTGAAGCTCTCACCCCAAATATTTGGAAATGATTATTCCTGGTATAAATTTGAAACATTTGTACTTTAGGCTTAGTTTGTATTTTAGGCATCGAAAAGACAGGTCAGGACCACTTTTTCAAATACAACAAAAAAACATGGTTTCAGTAATACTACCGTTTACAAAACTTTAGTTTATTGGCTTCAAACACATCAAAGTATTCGAAACTGTCGTCTCTACAAAAACCATGCTATTCCTTGAAAACTTAAAAAACAGTGTTGCCAAATGCAGCCTTAGAATGTCACATTTGTTTGTATGAATATCCAGAGCAAACATTTGTACATCGACACGAATAAATACTAACTGGTTGAAATTGTTCAACCTAAAGATATTACAAATCAAATTCTTATTCCTCATCAAATTCGTCTTCCAAGTCATTGTCTGAATCATCATTTGAGTCATCTGAACTTATTGCCTCTATGTAGTATCCTATAGTTTTGAACCTCATGGTCAATTCATGTCTATGGTCACGAGGAACAACAAGGATTACAACCTATATTTTAACATCTAGTTTGTGAAATTCTCACAAAGTGACTCCATGCACTCCCTTGGATTTCTATGTGTCCACCTTTTTTGATATGGTAATCAATTTCAACCAATTGCCTTATTTGACAAATCTTTTCCAATCAAATAGTATCATACTCTTGTATCCTCCCAAGCCTCCCAACTATTGGCCCGTGTAGAACCAGAAATTTGTTTTATCCATTTAATAATTTTATTGTTATGGTCATACATAGTACATATATTGAAGGTTAAGTAATACAAATGCTAACATGTTGATGGTCATGTATGTTTGCATCGGTGAAACAATGAACCTGCATCATGCATGTTTTTGAATTGCCTTATTGTCGGTTCAATATCCACCGTATCTCGTAGTAGGGGTCCTAAGCTAGGCGTCTTGGAGCGATGGTAACATGGACACGGATTTTACCCAGGTTTGGGCCCTCTTGATGGAGGTAAAACCCTACGTCCTACTTTTGATTGTATTCATATGGGGATAGTACAGAGTACATGTGTCTACCATGAGATGGTAATGAATATGAGATCTTGTCTATTGACTAGCCTGGCCTCGGTTTATATATGCATCGTAGGCCTAGGGTTTAGAGGAGTCCTTGTATTGGGCGCCAAGTCTTGTGGAGTCTTCCTTGTATGCGGCAGGGGTTGTCCGAACTGGCCCATGAGTATGCGGCCATGGGGTCATCGGCCCAATCTAACTGATCGGGAGACAACATGGGGAGTACCCCCTAGTCCAGGACACCGTCAGTAGCCCCCTGAACCGGTCTTCAAGTTGGGGATGCTCCTCGATTCTTCCGAACTGTTCTTCATCTTCAGTCGTCGGTCTTGCAAACTAGTTCAACAAATCTTCCCATCTTCGATCTTGAGGATCGCCAAAGTGCATCCGAAGAGTTTACACGTCGGGTACCCAAGGAGCCCCTTTAAGTTTTCGGCCTTTATCAATGCCTTGTTATTTTCACGCCCACCTCGGGTCTGAAGTTATCCCCGTGCGGTGGTGTCCTCTTGCATCCGAGCTCCAACGCTGGACTGCATTTGAGGTATCTTTTGCAGCCGAGCACCAACGTCGGACTGTATCCGAACTCCAACGCCGGAGAGTATCCGAGCTCCAACGTCGGACTATATCCGAGGTATCATAGATCACCTTGGCTCAAAAAAGTCAAAGGAGTTTAGCCGAGCTTAATGCCAGAAATGCCCTCTATGAAGCCAACCACTGGCGTCCGAGCTTTATGCCGGACTGCTTCCGAGGTGTATATTGTAGTCGAGCACCAACGCCGGACTGTATCCGAGGTAGTACACCACCTCATCCATGGGCTGATTTTTATGAATTTAATCTTGAATTGTGCAATGTAATATCTGCTGAGATGTATAGCTAGTAGCCCTCAAGGTGCGTGTTGGCCTAATATCCGGGATGCACCTAAAGGAAAAAATCAAACCGCTGACCCTAGTAGCCCCTGAGACTCAGGTCAATTCATAAAATCAGCCTGAGGATCAATTCCCAGCTCGGCAGCATATTTAGGAGTAGAAACGCGGTGTGCAAAGTCCTCGAGACTCAGGTTGGGTGCGGCCGACCAACCTGAGGATAATAATCTCCTCGAAAACTATATTGCACTTTAAATTTTCTGCATTGGATTGTCAATGCAGTAGCCCCCGAGACATTGGTCGGGTGGCGACACCAAATCAGGGGATCGACGTACCCCTTTAATATTTGTAAATAATAAGCACAAAGCCCAGTAGCCCCCGAGCCTTAATGTGGGCACGGGTGGCCGAATTAAGGATCGATATCCAAAGTAAAATCACAAATTATGTGTAATGATTCTATGTATCCAAATACTTTTCATCATCAATGCTCGGATCCGCATTGTACAAAACTTTGTTGACCGACCGTCGGCTTCCACCTCCTTGGCCAGTAGCCGAGGAGTGTTTGTCCTACTTTATAAAGCCTTTGCAAGGGCAAAGATTTACCACAAACAAGGCAATCCGGCCATACGGTTTTATAAACAAAGGTACGTAGAGAGATATGTTATACTACTGTTTAACATAAGAAATGTCTTCCAAAGAAAAATAGTCCCGCTATCGGTTCCTTTCTTTGGGTTGTCATGCTAAGCATGATCATGAAACCTCAGCTCTAATGTAAGATCAAAATATTGAGGATTTAGTTTGGGAGGCCAGTTACTAGCCCCTGGTAGTGTTCGGCGACAGTCGAGGTCAAGCCGTAAACACTTCGGCCAATGTTATGAATGGCACGTCATTTAACACAGTCATCGGATCGCTGACCAGTTTACGCTTATTGTGACAGTCAGTTTTCGGCTTTCTCCACTGAGGTGCTTAACCATGTGAGTTGGAAGCACAATCGCAGTGGTTCTCCCTTTGCACATCTAGCCGAACAAAGCGGAACGTAGGAGGCAAGCATAGGATCCGGGCAACCCAACTATTGACCGAAGACACAATTTGAAACCGATGCATATATAGCAATACCCGAGAATGTCTTTGCCGAATCTCTAAAGGTGTCCGGCATTGCACTGCGAGACTTGTGCTGAAAACACACAAATAGTTTGAAAGTGCCATAAGCTTGGAAAACCAAAAAACGTCAGTAAAAACTTGACGTCCGAACAAGATCAAGTGTCCAGTGCCAATCCGAAAATTGGAAGAAAAAAATTGTGCTTCTGTCGTGCTTTAACATGACACATCCGATCTCAAGACTTCACGCTGGTCAGCCTACGGCTTCAAGCTCCTTATCCCAAAGGCGGAGTACTTCTCCAAGGTCAGTTTAGCAAACTAAACTCAAGTGGCTTTCAGAGAGAAGACATGCTATCTGGCTATTGACCATAAACTCGAGTCGAAAAAGGAGCGGTAGAAAAAGACTTTGCAATGACCAAGAAGAAAACACATTTACTATAAAACAGCTCATATAAATTTTAAGAGCCCCCAAGTGACTTGGGTAAAAGAATTTTATGTATAATGATTGTATGTACTGAAGTACTTATATCATATATGTGTTCACCCGAACTTTAAACGCGTCTTTACCGACCGTCGGCTTCTCCCTCTTCGGCCAAGGACCGAAAAGTGTCATGTACTCCACCTGTCGAGAGTATCGACGGTGTTTCCGATGACCAGGCAATCAGGTCATAAGGCTGTAACAGACAAAGTGCGCTCAGGGAACTTATGCTATATTATTGACGAAGTGTAAGAAGCATCTTCGAAGAAAATAGTACCCCCACCGATACCTCTCTTCGGTGCTCATTATTACTATGAGACTTGTGCAATAGATTTTTTGTACTCATGAGTTCCGTTGTGTGCCGACCATGATTGAAAACAATAAGAGCGCTAGCTTTCGGCTTCACCCAGTCTGAGGTCAGAGCTCGGATGACCCGGTCGTGACAATCGCAGAGGTGCTCCCTTTACTCCCTAGCCGAACAATCAGGAACGTAGGGGCAAGCACAGGAGCCAGGCAACCCAGCTTGCGGAACACTTAAGTCAATATGGTGCATATTGTGGCGTAATACACGAACAAGGAACGAAGTCGTACAAGTATAATCATATGGAAGAGGAAAAGCTTCATGAAAGAAGCCCCCAAGTAAACGGGGTATTTTAATTTGTGTGTCACAAATAAAGTTTCGACAAGGAAGTTTTTCACCAGCCACTTTTTGCCAAAAAGGTATAATGCTTGGTCGAATCAAACAAAATTTAAAACTGAAAGTTTTTGAGCATGAAAGCGACTTAGCTAGTTAATGTGCTCGGTGTCGATGCGCGGCCTGACCTTACAGCGGGACAAGGTCCCAGCCCCCAAGCCGGTCCCGAGGTGGCGGAGCGAAGAGCGAGGAGTTCGGCATTCCGAAGTGGTGACATAGCACGGCCGAGTGAGGAGTTCAGCATTCTGAAGTGATGAGGCGAAACTCCTAGTCCGACCAAGTTGACGGAGCAGGTCGATAATGCGACGACGGAGTCCCCACATCATCAAGACACAATTTGGTCGATGAAAGTGGGGCCACGGCGTCGGCACGCGGAGGCGACAGCGCGGCCCGATCTAAGTCAATAGCCTGCACAGATGAAATAGTGCGAGTGAGAGATAATAATAATAATAATAATAATAATAATAATTTTTTAAGAAAATCATCCACTTAAAACTAATTTGAGCGAAGTAAATAATTAGAGAAATAAAGCCTGAGAGCCGAGGTTGGCTTGATGGCATGCTGGTGTTTTGGCGCGGCGATGTCAACACAGGTCGGCCGGCCTAGGTCATGGTGAGAGGCTTGCCAGACCGACGCCACGTACGATTGTCTGTAAAATACCTCTGCGAAAATAATGCAGCACAAAACAACAACAGAAAATATTCTATGTGTAATAATTAATGTGCTAACCAAATAAATTGGAAAAATAAAACTTGTTTGCAGGCGGCGCGACTGTAACAGACCAAAGCAAATGGACAAACTAATCCATACTGAACGTGTCCTTGTGGTGTGCTGTCGTCGAGCCGAGCTATCATCGATGGACTGCTCCGCACTATCTCTCCGGTCAAGTGGAAGCTAGATAGGCCACCACATGATCAAAACAATGAGCAAGGAAAGAAAGCTTAATTAGTAATTTGGACAAATTAGTATATAGCCAGAAAAAAGTGGTGATATTCATCCTTTAGATGTCAAGAAGCGTGCTAAAAATTTGGCACGGTTAGGGCTTCCCTTGCTGGTATTCCATAGACACTTTACTCTGTAGATGGACCGTCCCTGCCAATGTGTCAGAGATCCGCGGGAAGCGTCAGGGCCGCGTACGAAATATTGCATAGTTTCCCTGGAGCCCGACCTATCTGCGAACAGAATTATGCTAGAAGCAGTAATAATTCGTAAAGAAAAAGGCACATGTACGACTGCGTTGTTAGTTGACATCCCATCAAAACACGATGATCAACTTCTACACGAATAGGAGTCCACGAGATGAAGATGGCTATCTGATGATGGTTGCGTTGTGAAAAAAGTTTTCGGTGTCGAGCAATAAAAAACAAGCAGCACCGTTCCCCAACCGCTCCTTGGAGACCACGTCCAAGATTAGCACTACTTGCATGGTACGGGAGTGCATGCTCTAAGCATATTTAGCAGGAAGTAATGGATCACGCCTTAGCACTTGATTTAAAGAGGGGGGAAAACTTCCTGGGTGGCACGGTCATTGGAGACCGGATTTGCTGCCGTATTGTGTCCGGATGCAGGATCATGGAGCCGCAGTGGTCCCAACAACTTGATGTTTTGGCACCGTCCATATCCCGTACGCTATTAAAATATTCCATCAAATCCCGTTCTACAACGAGATTCGAACTATTCTGCGAATAAACTAGTACATAGCAGTAGAAGTAATCTGTAAAAGGGATAATTTGCTTGAAACAGATTTAATTGAAAAAATATCACCTGATCATCCCACCGATCCGTGGTGATCACCTAGCAGGCTCTCAATGAAAGCACTAATGTCGGTTCAATATCCGGCGTATCTCGTAGTAGGGTTCCTAAGCTAGGCGTCTTGGAGCGATGGTAACATGGACACGGATTTTACCCAGGTTTGGGCCCTCTTGATGGAGGTAAAACCCTACGTCCTGCTTTTGATTGTATTCATATGGGGATAGTACAGAGTACATGTGTCTACCACGAGATGGTAATGAATATGAGATCTTGTCTATTGACTAGCCTGGCCTCGGTTTATATATGCACCGTAGGCCTAGGGTTTAGAGGAGTCTTTGTCTTGGGCGCCAAGTCTTATGGAGTCTTCCTTGTATGCGGTAGGGGTTGTCCGAACTGGCCCATGAGTATGCGGCCATGGGGTCATCGTCCCAATCTAACTGATCGGGAGACGACGTGGGGAGTACCCCCTAGTCTTGGACACCGTCACTTATGTTAGGTTAAAGTGGTTGCTATGGGAGCACACTGGTCGACCCCACATGACCCCCGCGTCGCTCCGCTCGGGTGACTCGGGGGACACCTCACGCGCCGCCAGCAGGCTCCCCACCTTGCGCCTCCTCTCGTCCGCTACTATTGTTGTTTGCCTCGCCGCAGTGGTGGCGGCCCCTGCCACCAAAGGTGGTTTGGGGAGCTCTCGCGGTGGACGCGTTCTGGCCGGGTTATTGTGGTCATCTCGGTCGCGGCCGCCGTCGACCTCGGCGTTGAGGGGGCGCAGTGCTCGCTCGAGTTGCAGGGAGGGGCCTCAGTGATGCTGGCCTGCTCGCTCGTGCTTGGTCGCGGCGCCTGCAAGCGCACCCTCGGAGGCGGATCTTGCCGAGGGCCTGGATCCGGTGCGCGCTAGGCTGGTCGCGGCTCCTTCGGCCGCATGGGCGGAGTGGGGGTGCCGCATGATGTCTTCTAGACTACATTGCTATTTCCCCAAAGAGAAAGGGATGATGCAGCACAGCGACGGTAGGTATTTCCCTCAGTGATGAGACCAAGGTTATCGAACCAGTAGGAGAACCAAGCAACACTACGTAAACAGCACCTGCACACAAATAACAAATACTCGTAACCCGATGTGTTAAAGGGGTTGTCAATCCCTTTCGGGTAACGGTGCCACAAATTGGCAAACAGACATGATGAAAATATGGTAGATGGGATAAATAGATCTCGGATAAAATAAATTGAAGCAAAGTATTTTTATATTTTTGGTTTAATAGATCTAAAAATAAAAGTAAAGGCAAATATATTAAAGAAGAGACCCGGGGGCCGTAGTTTTCACTAGTGGATTCTCTCAAGAAAAAAAGCAAACGGTGGGTGAACAAATTACTATTGGGAAATTGATAGAACTTCAAATAATCATGACAATATCTAGGAAATGATCATTATATAGGCATCACGTCCAAGATTAGTAGACCGACTCCTGTCTGCATCTACAACTATTACTCCATACATCAACCGCTATCTAGCATGCATCTAGTGTATTAATTTCATGGAGAGACAGAGTAATGCAATAAGAACGATGACATGATGTAGACAGGATCTATTTATGTAGAAATAGACCCCATCTTGTTATCCATAATAGCAACGATACATACATGTCGGTTCCCCTTCTGTCACTGGGATCAAGCACCGTAAGATCGAACCCATCACAAAGCACCTCTTCCCATTGCAAGATAAATAGATCAAGTTGGCCAAACAAAACCCAAATATCGGAGAAGAAATACGAGTCTATAAGCAATCATGCATATAAGAGATCAAAGAAGACTCAAATAACTTCCATGGATAAAAACATAGATCTGATCATAAACTCAAAGTTCATCGGATCCCAACGAACACACCGCAAAAGAGTTACATCATATGGATCTCCAAGAGACCATTGAATTGAGAATCAAACGAGAGAGAGGAAGCCATCTAGATACTAACTACGGACCCAAAGGTCTACAAAATACTGCTCACACATCACTGGAGAGGCACCAATGGACATGATGAACCCCTCTGTGATGGTGTCTAGATTGGATCTGGTGGTTCTGGACTCTGCGGCGGCTGGAATTGATTTTCGTCAACTCTCCTAGGGCTTATGTGTATTGGGGTATTTATAGAGAAAAGAGTCGGTTCAGGAAACACCCGAGGTGGGCACAACCCACCAGGGCGCGCCTGGGCCTCCAGGCACGCCCTGGTGGGTTGTGCTCCCCTCAGAGCACACCCCCCCAGGCACTTCTCCAGCCCATTGGATGTCTTCTGGTCCAAAAAATCCATAAAAAGTTTCGCTATGTTTTGACTCTGTTTGATATTGATTTCCTGCAATGTAAAAACATGCAGAAAACATCAACTCACACTTGGCATTATGTCAATACGTTAGTACCAAAAAATGATATAAAATGACTATAAAATGATTATAAAACATCCAAGAATGATAATATAACAGCATGGAACAATCAAAAATTATAGATAAGTTGGAGACGTATCAGCATCCCCAAGCTTAATTCCTGCTCGTGCTCGAGTAGGTAAATGATAAAAACAGAGTTTTTGATGTGGAATGCTTCCTACCATGTCATCACATTTTCTTTTCTTTATAGCATGGACATTTGGACTTTTATATGATTCAAAGCAATAGTCTAATTTTGACATGAGACTTCAATACTCAAACATATCAACAAGCAACCATGTCTTTCAAAATATCAATGCTAAAATAAGTTATCCCTAGCCCATCATACTCAATCATTGATCCATTCATGAAACACACTCGCATATTAGCTACACCCAATGCTCAAGTACGATCATAGTGCCCCCTAGTTGGTACTTTGTAAGAGAAGATGGAGACTCAAATTAAAAATAAAAATTGCATAAAGTAAAAGAAAGGCCCTTTGTAGAGGGAAGTAGGGATTTGTAGAGGTGTCAGAGCTCAAAGCGTAAATTAAGGGATAAAAACATTTTGAGAGGCATACTTTTCCCACCAACGAAAACAACTTAGAGCTCCCAACACTTTCCATGCTAGATATATCATAGGCGGTTCCCAAACAGAAAATAAAGTTTATTCCTTTTTCCACCATACTTTCACTTTCCATGGCTAACCGTATCCACGGGTACCCTCCATACCAACACTTTCCAAGGAATTTATTATTTGACAACATAAAGTAAATTCATTTTTCATTTCGGGACTGGGCATCCCTAATACCTTTGCCTTACTCTCGTGCGATGACAAGTGAATAAACACTCATCGTGAGAATAACACATCTAGCATGGAAAATATTGGCCACCCCTCACTGCTTCGTGAGCGGTACGAGCACACAAAAGAGAAATTTATTTTGAAAATTAGAGATGGCACATACAAATTTTCTTAGAATGGCAAAAGAATACCGCATATGGGTAGGTATAGTGGACTCATATGGCAAAACTGGTTTAAAGGCTTTTGGATACACAAGTAGTGATCATACTTAGTGCAAAATGAAGGATGGAAAAAGATTGAGAAGCGACCAACCAAGAAACGAATAATCTCATAAGCGAGCATTGAGCATAATTAACACCGAATAATGCACCACAAGTAGGATGTAATTTCATTGCATGACTATTGACTTTCGTGCTTGCATAGGGAATCACAAACCTTAACACCAATATTCTTACTAAAGCATAATTACTCATCATCATGACTCACATATCATATCATCATATCTCAAAACTATTACATGGAATCAAGTTTATTTTGTCTAATTATCTTCATGAAAGTTTGTATTATATCCTTCTTGGATATCTATCACTTTGGGACTAATTTTCATATGTTGCTTTTGATAAGCTCAAACAAATATAAGTGAAGATCATGAGCATAATGTTTCTTTCTCTCAAGTTAATTTAAGTTAAGGAAGAGAGAATTTCTTAACAAAATTACTAACTCTCAAATAAATCTAAGTGAAGCAAGAGAGCATTTCTTCAAAAATACTAAAGCACACCGTGCTCAAAAAGATATAAGTGAAGCACTAGAGCAATTCCATAGCTCATAAAGATTTAAGTGAAGCATAGAGAGCAATTCTAACAAGTCATGGCATAATTTTGCCTCTCTCAAACAAGTGTGTCCAGAAAGGGATCAAGACTAAAAACACAAAACAAAACAAGCAAAGACTCATATCATACAAGACGCTCCAAGCAAAACTCATAGTATGTGACGAATAAAAATATAGCTTCGAGTCAAATATCGATGGTCGTTAGAAGAAAGAGGGGATGCCACTCGGGGCATCCCCAAGCTTAGTTGCTTACTTCTCTTTGGATAATAGCTTGGGATTCCATGGTCATCCCCAAGCTTAGGCTCTTCTTACTCCTTATTCCTTCATCCATCGTAAGATAACCCAAAACTTGAAAACTTCAATCACACAAAACTCAACAAAACCTTCATGATCCGTTAGTATAAGAAAACAAATCACTACTATAAGTGATGTTGAAAACCAATTCATATTTTATTATTGCATTATATCTATTGTATTCCAACTTTTCTATGGCAAAAATTCTTCAAAGAAAACCATAAAATCATCTAAACAAGCACACAACACAAAGAAAACGGAATTTGTCAAAAACAGAACAGTCTGTAGAAATCTGGGTATTTATAAAATTTATGTAACTCCAAAAATTCTGAAAAACTAGGTGATGTTTTTCTGAACATTTTGGTATCTTATTTGCATTTTTCTGATTTAGTATGAATTAGTTATGAAGTTTTCAAACTGACGGTCAAACGGTCAAAGGGCAAAAGCATAAGAGGAGGAAAGTGATTTGGACAGAACCGGTGACTTTTGGGAATTAGGGGTAAAACAGATGAGTGGGACACAACTAGGGGCATAAATCTAATTATCCCTTTTTAATCTTGACTTTGGTAGTAGGTTCCCATTCATCATGTAATTTTCTAGCAATTGAAACTTCTAATTCCAACTTTTCTTCTAAAGCTTTCATCATAGCATCAACAATATGTTTAGTAAAAGCTTTATTTTGTTCATAAGCATGGGGTCAATTCATCATGGATTGCAACAAAGAAATACAATCAATCAAAGAGCAACTATCGTAATTAAAGTCTTTGTAATCCAAAAGAGTCGACACATTACTAGTTAAAGTTTTGACCTCTTCAAACCCAATATTATCAATTTTCTCATCAAGATTTTCACCCTCCGAATTATCGGGACGCCTTCTAGCTAAAGTTAACTCTTCTTCAGTCCCTTTATCATCAATCTTAATTTTACTAAACAAGGAATCAATAGAAGAAACACCAATCATTTTAAGATCTTCATCACTTTTATGAAAATAATCACTAGAAAACACTTTTTCTAAAAATTCTCTTTTAGCTCTAAGCATAGCGGTTCTTTTCTTACTTTCATCCATAGAAACATAAAGAGCTTTAATTGATTCCTCAACCTTAGGCACAAAAATTTTCATCTTGAGATTTTTTACATCATGGGAAATTTTATCAACACTTCTAGAAAAATCATCAATCTTATTGAACTTCTCCTCTATTGTAGTATTGAAAACTTTTTGAGTGTTGATAAATTCTTTAATATTATTCTCAAGATCAGAGGTGTTCCTATTATTGTAAGAAGGATTTCTGTAGGAATTACCATAATTATAAGAGGAATTACTAGGGAAAGGCCTAGGATTAAAATTACCTCTATAAGAATTGTTATTGAAATTGTTTCGCGAGATAAAATTCACCTCTACGGCATCACTATTTTGGTCAATCAAATTAGACAAAGGCATATCATTGAAATCAATAGGAGCACATTTACTAGCAACCAATTTCATAAGAGCGTCAACTTTTTCACTCAAAGAAAAATTTCTTCAACCGAATTAACTTTTTTACTAGTAGGAGCTCTTTTGGTATGCCATTGTGAATAATTTGCTATAATATTATCAAGCAATTTGGTAGCTTCACCCAAAGTAATTTCCATAAAAGTACCACCCGCGGTGGAATCTAAAATATTACGAGAAACAAAATTCAACCCCACATAAAAAATTTGTATGATCATCCAAAGATTTAACCCATGAGTTGGGAAATTCCTTATCATCATTTACATCATTTCCCAAGATTTTGCAAAATGCTCATGTTCAAGTTGCTTGAAATTCAAGATCTAGGTTCTAAGGGAAAGAATTTTTGCGGGCGGAAAATACTTAGTGAGAAAAGCATCTTTGCACTTATTCCAAGAATCAATACTATTGCGGGGCAAAGAAGAAAACCAAATTTTTGCAGAATCACGCAAAAAACGGAAATAATTTCATCTTCAGAACATCATTGTCTGCATCTTTTTTATTTTTCATATCACATAATTCCATGAATGTGTTAAGATGGGACGTGGCATCCTCATTAGGAGTACCGGAAAATTGATCTTTCATAACAAGATTCAGCAAAGCAGTATTAATATCACAAGACTCCACACTAGTGGTGGGAGGAGAAATCGGAGTGCCAATAAAATCATTGTTGTTCATATTTGAGAAATCACACAACTTGGTGTTCTCTTGAGTCATTGTGACTACACAACAAGATTGCACTAAAAAATAGATCCGACAAGAAAACGGTGAACGAAAAAGAGGGCGAATAAAACGGCAATTTTTTGTGAAGTGGGGGAGAGGAAAACGAGAGGCAAACAATGTAAATTGCAAGGAGATGAGATTTGTGATTAGGAACCTGCTAGATGTTGATGATGTATCCCCGACAACGGCGCCAGAAATTCCTTTTGATGACTGCTAGACTACGTCGGTATTTCCCCAAAGAGGAAGGGTTGATGCAGCACAGCGACGGTAGGTATTTCCCTCAGTGATGAGACCAAGGTTATCGAACCAGTAGGAGAACCAAGCAACACTACGTAAACAACACCTGCACACAAATAACAAATACTCGCAACCCGACGTGTTAAAGGGGTTGTCAATCCCTTTCGGGTAACGGTGCCACAAATTGGCAAACCAATGTGATAAAAATATGATAGATGGGATAAATAGGTCTAGGATAAAATAAATTGCAGCAAGGTATTTTCGTATTTTTGGTTTAATAGATATAAAAATAAAAGCAAAGGAAAATAAATCGCAAAGGAAAATATACTAATAAGAGACCCGGGGGCCGTAGTTCTCACTAGCGGCTTCTCTCGAGAAAAATAGCAAAGGTGGGTGGACAAATTACTGTTTGGCAATTGATAGAACTTCAAATAATCATGATGATATCCAGGCAATGATCATTATATAGGCATCACGTCCAAGATTAGTAGACCAACTCCTGCCTACATCTACTACTATTACTCCACACATCGACCGCTATCCAGCATGCATCTAGTGTATTAAGTTCATGGAGAAACAGAGTAATGCAATAAGAATGATGACATGATGTAGACAAGATCTATTTATGTAGAAATAGACCCCATCTTGTTATCCTTAATAGCAACGATACATATGTGCCGGTTCCCCTTCTATCACTGGGATCAAGCACCGTAAGATCGAACCCATCACACACCTCTTCCCATTGCAAGATAAATAGATCAAGTTGGTCAAACAAAACCCAAATATCGGAGAAGAAATACGATTCTATAAGCAATCATGCATATAAGAGCTCAAAGAAGACTCAAATAACTTTCATGGATAAAAACATAGATGCGATCATAAACTCAAAGTTCATCGGATCCCAACAAACACACCGCGGGAAAGAGTTACATCATATGGATCTCCAAGAGACCATTGTATTGAGAATAAAACGAGAGAGAGGAAGCCATCTAGCTACTAACTACGGACCCGAAGGTCTACAAAAGACTACTCACACATCATCGGAGAGGCACCAATGGACATGATGAACCCCTCTGTGATGGTGTCTAGATTGGATCTGGAGGTTCTAGATCGACTCTGCGGCGGCTGGAATTGATTTTTGTCGACTCCCCTAGGGTTTCTGGAATATTGGGGTATTTATAAAGCGCAGAGTTGGTTCGGGAGGCACCCAAGGTGGGCACAACCCACCAGGGCGCGCCTGGGCCTCCAAGCATGCCCTGGTGGGTTGTGCTCCCCTCGGAGCACCCCCCAGGTGCTTCTCCGGCCCATTGGATGTCTTCTGGTCCAAAAAATCCACAAAAAGTTTTGCTGTGTTTGGTCTCCGTTTGATATTGATTTCCTGTGATGTAAAAACATGCAGAAAACAGCAACTGGCACTTGGCACTATGTCAATAGGTTAGTACCAAAAAATAATATAAAATGATTATAAAACATCCAAGAATGATAATATAACAGCATGGAACAATCAAAAATTATCGATACGTTGGAGACGTATCACTGCACCTTGGCCGCGTGTCGCGCTCTACCGTTGTTGTCTGGTGAAAGGATCAAGAAGAGGTGTCTAGAGGGGGGTGATTAGACACTAAGTGCTAAAAGTTGCAGTTTTTAATTTATTTAAGTTGAAGTGGAGTTTTGGCACAAGTTTAACAATCACAATACATATCAAGCAAGCATGCAAAGAGTATATGAGCAGCGGAAAGTAAAGCACGCAACTTGCAAGAATGTAAAGAGATGGGATTGGAGTGTGCAAATGCAATTTGGAGACACGGAGATTTTTGAGACATGGTTTCGATAGGTGGTGCTATCGTACATCCACGTTGATGGAGACTTCAACCCACGAAGGGTAACGGCTGTGCGAGTCCACGGAGGGCTCCACCCACGAAGGGTCCACAAAGAAGCAACCTTGTCTATCCCACCATGGTCATCGCCCACGAAGGACTTACCTCACTAGCGGTAGATCTTCACGAAGTAGGCGATCTCCTTGCCCTTACAAACTCCTTGGTTCAACTCCACAATCTTGTTGGAGGCTCCCAAGTGACACCTAGCCAATCTAGGAGACACCACTCTCCAAGAAGTAACAAATGGTGCGTTGATGATGAACTCCTTGCTCTTGTGCTTCAAATGATAGTCTCCCCAACACTCAACTCTCTCTCACAGGATATGGATTTGGTGGAAAGCAACTTGAGGAAGGCTAGAGATCAAGATTCATATGGTAATAATGGAATATCTTGGCCTCAACACAAGTGTAGGTGGTTCTCTCTCAGAAAAAGTAGGTTGGAAGTGTAGGTTTGTTCTGATGGCTCTCTCCATGAATGAAGAGGTGGTGGAGGGGTATATATAGCCTCCACACAAAATCTAACCGTTACACACAACTTGCGAATCTCGGTGGGACCGAATTGATAAACTTGGTCGGACCGATTCAGCAAATCTAGTGACTGTTAGGGTTTTCGATGGGACCGACTGGATCAACTCGGTGGGACCGATGTGCTAGGGTTAGGGTAAATCCAAAACTCGGTTTGATCGATTACTCAAACTCGATGGGACCGATTTGGGTAATAAGCGAAACAGAGAGTTGGCCAAGCAAACTCGGTGGGGTCGATTGCATATCTCGTTGGGACCGAAAATATTGCAATGGGTAACAGAGAGTTTGCAAGCCCATCTCGGTGAGACCGAGATCCCATCGGTGAGATCGAACTGATTAGGGTTTCTGGCAGTGGCTATGTCAACTGAACTCGGTGGCTCGGATAGAAAGAATCGGTGGGGCCGAGTTTGACTTTTGGTTTAGGTCATATGTGGATGTGAGAAAGTGGTTGAGGGCTTTGGATCATATCACTAAGCATTTTGAGCAAGAGCCTCATTAAGCAACACCTCATCCCTTCTTAATAGTATTGGCTTTTCCTCCAGACTCAATGTGATCTTCGATCACTAAAATAGAAAATGTAGAGTCTTGAGCTTGGAGCTTGAGCCAATCCTTTGTTCTTAGCATTTTGAAGGGGTTCCGCATCATCTAATCCATGCCACTTCATTGTTTAACTTATCTGAAACATACTAGGTAAAAGTGTTAGTTCAACAAGAGATATGTTGACATTAATTACCAAAACCACCTAGGGAGCACTTGTGCTTTCAATCTCCCCCTTTTTGGTAATTGATGACAACATACATCAAAGCTTTAGATAAAGATATAGAGAATAGTAAGTAAAGCTTTGGAAAGACATGTAACATGCATAGGCTCCCCCTACATGTATGCAATCATGTGAATAAGGAATATAGAAGCATGTGAATGCATAAACATGACAGAGTAAGCAATGTGTTACATGTATCTTGGCTATATGCATCATAGCAAATGATGTGAATATGAGAAATGTACCTTCATGCTCATGAGTCCTTCTTGCAAACAGTATGTACATCAGCAAGAATTTCTCATACGCATGACTGTGATGCATATACTTACCTTGTGGTCTTGAGTTGGCTTAGGATGGAATGAACCTGCATAAACAAGGTTAGATAACACAGATACACCTACTGGCCAGAGCAAACAAAAGAAACCACAAGAGTACCAAGACTGGGATGACATGTAGAGTGAGTACTAAGTACCACATTGGATATAGACATGTCCCCAAAGGTAAAGATGTGCAATAAATTCAAGGATTTCTTTCCGTTAGATATCTTTCTCCCCCTGAATCTAGCATGGGATACTGGGAGAAGATAGGGAACAGAAAATCAGAGCAAAATCAGAGCTCAAAGGAAATAAACAAAGCTAAGGCAAATGAGAAAATATGAACATGTCTTTCCCCTCTTGAAGACATGTGACTTCTCTCCTCTTGAACACCAAGCATCTGGGGTCCTTGATGATTACTCTTTCTTCCCTTGAGTATTCTCTCCCCCTGTAGATATGATTAAGCTTTGATGTGATCTCTCTCTCCCCCTTTGACATCAATTTCCAAGAAGGGTTCTTCTGGATTTCGTCATGATGGGTTTGGTCCTTGAGTCACAGAACAAAGCAGCAAGTTGAATGGGATGTTGGTCGAGGACAAGATTCATTGAGTGGAGCTGGATAAAAAAATGCAGAAGCAAGTGGCAAGATGTCTTTCCTGTAGTGAAATCGGTGACACCGAGTTGTATGGTTCAGTTGTACCAAGAGGATTTGGTTGAACTGAAAGCATCAGACCGGTGAGACTGAGTTCATCACATAGAAAACACTTGTCACCTCAGCTCACTGGACAAGTAAGATCTCATAAGGATTTGCAAGGAATTAACTGAAAGATTTGCAATGAATTGGATGCAAGGAATGCAGAATAGAAAATAAAAGAGAAGAAACTTAAAAAAAGTCTGGATGAAGTTTTTTTGAAGAGGAAAACAAATATGCATGAAACAAATGCAAGAGCACAAAAAAAGGAACACAAAAGACCTTCATATAGAATTTGTCGGCGACAAAGTCACCTATGTTAGAGTATATTGACTTAGGAGTCAAGTGAGATCACTTGATCATAGGTCATACTCATCGTTTAAGCTCAAAATGGGGTTACCATTTTTTGTTTAAGCTTTTTGATGTATTCACATCTTGTCGAGTTTCTTTGACTCATGACTTGGAGTAAAGCTTCTCTAAGTTGCAATAACATACCTTGGGTGGTGGCGTTGATCATGATCATGTAGTTGAACTTGTGTGGGTTGCTCAAGGTTGATGTAGCTCATCAAGAATTGGGAGCACCACTTGGAGTTTGAGTTCATCTACCTACATGGGTTAGTTCTTGCAAGGAAGAGCACTTGTATATCCAAAATGACAATCATGAAACTCAACATAAAATTTGTCAAAGGATATGTTTAAGGAGAGGGTCATTAAGGAGGGCCCTTGGGAGGAAGGAGGAGATGCGAACAATGTGTGGACGAAGATGGCGACTTGCATTCGTAAGGTGGCCTCGTAGGAGCTTGGAGTGTCCAGGGGAAGGAGAAGCGAAGATAAGGATACCTGGTGGTGGAATGATGATGTCCAGAAGGCAATTAAAGAGAAGAAAGATTGCTTCAAACGCCTATACCTGGATAGGAGTGCAGACAACATAGAGAAGTACAAGATGGCGAAGAAGGCCGCAAAGCGAGCTGTTGGTGAAGCAAGGGGCCGGGCATATGAGGACCTCTACCAACGGTTAGGCATGAAGGAAGGTGAAAGGGACATCTATAAGATGGCCAAGATCCGAGAGAGGAAGACGAGGGATATTGGCCAAGTCAAATGCATCAAGGACGGAGCACGCCAACTCTTGGTGAAGGATGAGGAGATTAAGCATAGATGGCGGGAGTACTTCGACAAGCTGTTCAATAGGGAGAATGAGAGTTCTACCATTGAACTGGATGACTCCTTTGATGAGACCAGCATGCATTTTGTGCGGCGAATCCAGGAGTCTGAGGTCAAGGAGGCTTTAAAAAGGATGAAAGGAGGCAAGGCGATGGGCCCTGATTGTATCCCCATTGAGGTGTGGAAAGGTCTCGGGGACATAGCGATAGTATGGCTAACCAAGCTTTTCAACCTCATTTTTCGGGCAAACAAGATGCCAGAAGAATGGAGACGGGGTATATTAGTACCAATCTTCAAGAACAAGGCGGATGTTCAGAGTTGTACTAATTACCGTGGAATTAAGCTGATGAGCCATACAATGAAGCTATGGGAGAGAGTCATTGAGCACCGCTTAAGAAGAATGACAAGCGTGACCAAAAATCAGTTTGGTTTCATGCCTAGGAGGTCGACCATGGAAGCCATTTTCTTGGTACGACAACTTATGCAGAGATATAGGGAGCAAAAGAAGGACTTGCATATGGTGTTCATTGACTTGGAGAAGGCCTATGATAAGATACCGCGGAATGTCATGTGGTGGGCCTTGGAGAAACACAAAGTCCCAGCAAAGTACATTACCCTCATCAAGGACATGTACGATAATGTTGTGACAAGTGTTCAAACAAGTGATGTCGACACTGATGACTTCCCGATTAAGATAGGACTGCATCAGGGGTCAGCTTTGAGCCCTTATCTTTTTGCATTGGTGATGGATGAGGTCACAAGGGATATACAAGGAGATATCCCATGGTGTATGCTCTTTGCGGATGATGTGGTGCTAGTTGACGATAGTCGGACGGGGGTAAATAGGAAGTTAGAGTTATGGAGATAAACCTTGGAATCGAAAGGGTTTAGGCTTAGTAGAACTAAAACCGAGTACATGATGTGCGGTTTCAGTACTACTAGGTGTGAGGAGGAGGTTAGCCTTGATGGCCAGGTGGTACCTCAGAAGGACACCTTTCGGTATTTGGGGTCAATGCTGCAGGAGGATAGGGGTATTGATGAAGATGTGAACCATCGAATCAAAGCCGGATGTATGAAGTGGCGCCAAGCTTCTGGCATTCTCTGTGACAAGAGAGTGCCACAAAAGCTAAAAGGCAAGTTCTACAGGACGGCGGTTCGACCCGCAATGTTGTATGGCGCTGAGTGTTGGCCGACTAAAAGGCGACATGTTCAACAGTTAGGTGTGGCGGAGATGCGTATGTTGAGATGGATGTGTGGCCACACGAGGAAGGATCGAGTCCGGAATGATGATATACGAGATAGAGTTGGGGTAGCACCAATTGAAGAGAAGCTTGTCCAACATCGTCTGAGATGGTTTGGGCATATTCAGCGTAGGCCTCCAGAAGCTTCGGTGCATAGTGGACGGCTAAAGCGTGCGGAGAATGTCAAGAGAGGGCGGGGTAGACCGAATTTGACATGGGAGGAGTCCGTTAAGAGAGACCTGAAGGATTGGAGTATCACCAAAGAGCTAGCTATGGACATGGGTGCGTGGAAGCTTGCTATCCATGTGCCAGAGCCATGAGTTGGTTGCGAGATCTTATGGGTTTCACCTCTAGCCTACCCCAACTTGTTTGGGACTAAAGGCTTTGTTGTTGTTGTTATATGTTTGAATGGTTGCGTGCTTCCTTGTCTTCATCCACCATTGTGTAGAGACTTGGTGATATAGAAATTGCTCAAGATGTGAGTGAGTTGCAATTTCATAGATTTAGATTCATCCAAGTACCTACACGGGTTAGATAACATGCAAGGTGCAAATATATCCAAGACTTAAGATAGTCAACATAAGAGAAATATCGAGGATCAGTCATAGGCTCATGCCTTGCATGTATCAAATGGAGTTCCTACTCCAAGTTTGAAGCATCAATGATGTTCAATTCACCTCTTAACCTGCAAAACACTTTCTCATCAAGTGGTTTCGTGAATATATCAGCTAACTGCTTTTCAGTGCGAACATGCTTAAGATTAATGTCCCCTTTGGCAACATGATCTCGAATGAAATGATGACAAACTTCAATATGCTTAGTTCGAGAATGTTGCACGGGATTGTGAGCAATCTTAATAGCACTTTCATTGTCACAAAGTAATGGAACATGTTTCACAGATATCCCATAATCTTTAAGAGTTTGGGTCATCCAAAGTAATTGAGCACAACATGATCCAGCGGCAATGTATTCTGCTTCGGCGGTGGATAAGGATACCAACTTTTGTTTCTTGGAAGACCAAGACACAAGAGATCTACCAAGAAATTGACAAGTACCCAAAGTGGACTTTCTATCAACCTTGTCACAAGCATAGTCCAAGTCGGAGTAGCCAACAAGATCAAAGGAGACCCTCTTTGGGTACCAAATGCCAAAATTTCGTGTCTGGATTAAGTATCTCACTATCCTTTTCATGGCCTTAAGATGAAATTCTTTAGGAGCGGCTTGATATCGTGCACACATGCACACACTTAGCATAATATCGGGACCTGAAGCACATAGATATAACAATGAACCAATCATAGAGCGATAAACCTTTTGATCAACTGGTTCACCATCTTTGGTTAAATCAAGATGTCCACTAGTAGGCATGGGTGTAGTCATACCTTTGCATTCTTGCATATTGAACTTCTTGAATAAGTCCTTGGTGTACTTTGTTTGAGAGACAAAGGTACCTTCCTTAGTTTTCTTGATTTGCAAACCAAGAAATAATTTGAGTTCACTCATCATCGACATCTCAAACTTCTCTGACATTAGCTTTCCAAACTTTTCACTAAAAAGAGGGTTAGTTGATCCAAATATAATATCATCGACATAAATTTGGCACACAAATAGTTCTCCATTAACCCTTTTAGTAAAAAGAGTAGAATATATTTTTCCAATTTCAAAGCCTTTTTCAATAAGAAACTTGGTCAAGCATTTATACCATGCTCTAGGAGCTTGTTTAAGACCATAAAGAGCTTTGTGAAGTTTGTAAACATGATTAGGTTTCTTAGGATTGACAAATATGGGAGGTTGCTTAACATAAACTTCCTCCTCTATTTCACCATTTAGAAAAGCAATTTTAATGTCCATTTGGTACAAGGTGATATCATGATGATTAGCATAGGCAAGTAAGATGCGAATGTACTCAAGTCTAGCAACGGGGGCATATGTCTCACCGTAGTCCATACCTTCAACTTGAGTGTAGCCTTGGGCGACGGGAAGTGCTTTGTTGCGAACTACTTGGCCATCTTCATCTTGCTTGTTGCGAAACACCCATTTGGTACCGATGATGTTGTGGTTGTTGTCGGGCTTCTCAACTAATGTCCAAACTTGATTTCTCTCAAAGTTGTGTAGCTCTTCATGCATGGCATTTATCCAATCCGGATCTTCCAAAGCTTCTTCAACCTTCATAGGTTCAATGATAGATATGAATGAATAGTGTTCACAAAAGTTAGCTAAACGAGTTTTTGAGCGAGTGATTCTCCCGGTTTGGATATCATTGTAGATTTGCTCGACGGGATGGTCTTTAGAAATTCTTGCTCGAACTCGTGAAAGCTTTTGTTTGGATCTTGGTTGAACATATTGTTCTTCTTCTTGGCCCTCTTCGTTGTTGACGTTGTCATTCTCTTGTCGTGGTGAAGAAGGAGGTTGTTGGCGTTCATCTTGGTGCACTTCCTCGTTTTCTTCATCTTGGTGTGTCCCACTTGTGGATGCTTCCATATCAACTCTTGGTTCACCTTGTCGTGAGGTAGAAGCTTCCACTTGGACGGACAAGGTACTCTCCTTCACCTCCATTGGACGAATCTTTCCAATAGACAAGTCTTGGATTGCTTCCGAAGGGTCTTTGTCTCCTACATCAATTGGCAATTGCTCTACTTGCGAGCCGTTAGATTCATCAAACTTCACATCTACCGTCTCTTCAACCTTTCGGGTGAAATTATTGTAGACACGGTATGTGTGAGAGTTTGAGCCATAACCAAGAAGGAAACCTTCATGAGACTTAGGAGCAAATTTAGAACGACGATGCTTATCAAGAATGTAGCACTTTGAGCTGAATACTCGAAAGTATCCAACTTGTGGTTTGTTACCGGTGAGAAGCTCGTATGCCGTCTTGCCGAGTAGCTTGTGAAGATACAAGCGATTTGTTGCATGACAAGATGTCTCAACCGCTTCTACCCAAAAGTGCTTTGGCGTCTTGTACTCATCAAGCATCATTCTCGCCATTTCGATGAGTGTCCAGTTCTTCCTCTCAACAACTCCATTTTGTTGAGGTGTGTACTGATGTCTACTACACAACCTTCTTCTTGTAGACGTTGTTGGGCCTCCAAGTGCAGAGGTTTGTAGGACATTAGCAAATTTCCCTCAAGTGGACGACCTAAGGTTTATCAATCAGTGGGAGGCATAGGATGAAGATGCTCTCTCTCAAACAACCCTGCAACCAAATAACAAAGAGACTCTTGTGTCCCCAGCACACCCAATACAATGGTAGTTTGTATAGGTGCACTAGTTCGGCGAAGAGATGGTGATACAAGTGGTATATGGATGGTAGATAAAGATTTTTGTAATCTGAAAATATGAAAACAGCAAGGTAACGAATGATAAAAGTGAGCGTAAACGGTATTGCAATGTGTTGAAACAAGGCCTAGGGTTCATACTTTCACTAGTGCAAGTTCCCTCAACAATAATAGCATAATTGGATCATATAACTATCCCTCAACATGCAACAACGAGTCACTCCAAAGTCACTAATAGCGGAGAACAAACGAAGAGATTATGGTAGGGTACGAAACCACCTCAAAGTTATTCTTTCCAATCAATCCGTTGGGCTATTCCTATAGGTGTCACAAACAGCCCTAGAGTTTTTACTAGAATAACACCTTAAGACACAAATCAACCAAAACCCTAATGTCACCTAGATACTCCAATGTCACCTCAAGTATCCGTGGGTATGATTATATGATATGCATCACACAATCTCAGATTCATCTATTCAACCAACACATAGAACCTCAAAGAGTGCCCCAAAGTTTCTACCTGAGAATCACGACGAAAACGTGTGCCAACCCTTATGCATAGGTTCATGGGCGGAACCCGCAAGTTGATCACCAAAACATACATCAAGTGAATCACGTGATATCTCATTGTCACCACAGATACACATGGCAAGACATACATCAAGTGTTCTCAAATCTTTAAAGACTCAATCCGATAGGATAACTTCAAAGGGGAAACTCAATCCATTACAAGAGAGAGAGGGGGGGAGGAGAAACATCATATGATCCAAATATAATAGCAAAGCTCGCGATACATCAAGATCGTATCACCTTAAGAACACGAGAGAGAGAGAGAGAGATCAAACACATAGCTACTGGTACATACCCTCAGCCCCGAGGGAGAACTACTCCCTCCTTGTCATGGAGAGCACCAGGATGATGAAGATGGCCATCGGAGAGGGATTGCCCCCTTCGGCAGGGTGCCGGAACGGGTCTAGATTGGTTTTCAGTGGCTACGGAGGCTTCTGGCGGCGGAACTCCCGATCTATTGTGATCCCCGATCGTTTTAGGGTATATGGAGATATATAGGCGGAAGAAGTACGTCAGGGGAGCCACGAGGGGCCCATGAGGGTGGAGGGCGCGCCCCCCTGCCTCGTGGCTTCCTCGTTGCTTCCCTTACGTGGACTCCAAGTCTCCCGGGTTGCTTTCCTTCCAAAAATAAGTTCCATGAAGTTTCAGGTCAATTGGACTCCGTTTAATTTTCCTTTTCTGCGATACTCTAAAAGAAGGAAAAAACAGAAACTGGCACTGGGCTCTAGGTTAATAGGTTAGTCCCAAAAATCATGTAAAATAGCATATAAAGGCATATAAAACACCCAAGGTTGATAATATAATAGCATGGAACAATCAAAAATTATAGATACGTTGGAGACGTATCAGCATCCCCAAGCTTAATTCCTGCTCTTCCTCGAGTAGGTAAATGATAAAATAGAATTTTTGATGTGGAATGCTATCTAACATATTCATCATGTATTTCTCTTTATTGTAGCAAGAATATTCAGATTCATAAGATTCAAGACAAAAGTTTAATATTGACATAAAAATAATAATACTTCAAGCATACTAACCAAGCAATCATGTCTTCTCAAAATAACATGGCCAAAGACAGCTATCCCTACAAAATCATATAGTCTGGCGATGCTCCATCTTCACCACACAAAATATTTAAATCATGCACAACCCCGATGAAAAGCCAAGCAATTGTTTCATACTTTTGATGTTCTCAAACTTTTTCAATCTTCACGCAATATATGAGCGTGAGCCATGGACGTAGCACTATAGGTGGAATAGAATGGTGGTTGTGGAGAAGACTAAAAGGAGAAGATAGTCTCACATAAACTAGGCGTATCAACAGGCTATGGAGATGCCCATCAATAGATATCAATGTGAGTGAGTAGGGATTGTCATGCAACAGATGCACTAGAGCTATAAATGTATGAAAGCTCAACAAAAGAAAATAGTGGGTGTGCATCCAACTTGCTTGCTCACGAAGACCTAGGGCATTTGAGGAGGCACATCATTGGAATATACAAGCCAAGTTCTATAATGAAAGATTCCCACTAGTATATGAAAGTGACAACATAGGAGACTCTCTATCATGAAGATCATGGTGCTACTTTGAAGCACAAGTGTGGTAAAAGGATAGTAGCATTGCCCCTTCTCTCTTTTTCTCTCATTTTTTATTTTTTTATTTGGGCCTTCTCTTTTTTATGGCCTTTTTTTATTTGGGCTTCTTTGGCCTCTTTTTTTCATCCGAAGTCTAATCCCGACTTGTGGGGGAATCATAGTCTCCATCATCCTTTCCTCACTGGGACAATGCTCTAATAATGATGATCATCATACTTTTATTTTCTTACAACTCAAGAATTACAACTCGATACTTAGAAAAAGATATGACTCTATATGAATGCCTCCGGTGGTGTACCGGGATGTGCAATGAATCATGAGTGACATGTAACCCCCGGATAGTCTTGCTACAGTAATCCCACGCTAATCATGCCATGTCATCCCGATTATTGTTGCTAAACGTCCGTTAGTTCAAACCGCGTCAAATTCAAATTTAAAATTAAAATTAATGTCGGCAATAAAAGTTTTCAAAAATTGAAACAAAAATGTTCGGTGGTTGCCAAATATTACAAAGGTAATTATGGTGCAGCAAACACATTTTTATAAAATGTCTAAATAATTTAAAAGGTTTAAAAGCAGAAATGCAAATAGATAAAAACAAAACAAAAAAAGGCAAAGCAACCCCCCCTCTCACTGGGCCAAGTGGCCCAGCTGGCCTCAGCCGCCTGAACGGGCCGGCCCACCCCACGGCCCAGCCGCCCCCCCCCCCCCACACACACACTCCCTTAACCCCCCACCCGACTGAAACCCTAGCCGTCGCCCCACTCCCCCCCCCCACTCCCCACGACCGCAGCCACTCCCCCCACACTCCCTCGTCTCTTCCTCTCACCCGATCCAGATCGGATCGGGCCGTCCCCGTTGGCGGCGCCGCCGTTCACCATCGCCGCCGCCGCCCAGCGCCCGCCTCCTCAACCCTCCTTCCCGGTGCCCCCACACTCTAGATCGGGGAGGGGCCCGATCCCGCGCCGCCCTGCACACCCAATCCCGTCGCCCGTCGCCGCGACGACCTCGCCATCCCGCGCCAGGACGCCGCGCCCGGAGCCCGCGCCTCCTCGCCAGCCTACACCTCGTCTCCGCCACGCACGTCGTCGTCCTCCCCAACCCCCACTGCCCCGTTCCCTACGCCCCAATGTGAGCTTGCTGCCGCGCTCGTCTCCGCGCTCCTTTCTCTCGCGCCTCTGCTCGCCGGCCCCGCAGTCGCCGTCCACGCCATGCTCGCGCCGTCTGCCGTCCCGCTCCGCCCCTGCCCCTTGCCCTGGCCGGCGCCCTCCTCCGCCCTAGCCAGCGCCAGGGACCAGTTGGGCTGCGCGCGCCCTATCGCCACTGTGGCCTCGCCCTGCTGCGCTGCATGGAGACCCCCGCGCCCTGTCTAGCTCGCCGTGGCCACCGGCCTCTCCCTGCTCCGGCGCCCTGCCGGGCTTTCCCGCCCGCTCGGGCTGCGCCCCACGCCCGTGCCCACTAAGGCCACAGGGGCCTTTTGACAGCCGGGCCCCAAACCCCCTCTGTGCCTATGACGAAGGGGGCCCCCACCCCCCTGAACGTTTAATAAAAAGAAAAGGATTTAAAAAAATTTAATTTAAAACTAAATAAAAATATTAATTAATTAATTAATTAATTAACTTAATTAATCCTAATTAGATTAGCCTAATTAACTAGTTTCACCTAATTAACTTTGATTAATTAACATAACTAATCTGATTAACTAAACTAATTAACCTGGTTAATTAGATAACAGACAATGACATGTGGGTCCCACTGGACCCACCTGTCTGTTTGACTGGTCAACCGACCAGTTGACCTGCTGACATCACCCTGATGTCATGCTTGCGTCATCATTCACTGTTCTGGATAATGTTGGGTTTAAATAAATAATTAAATTAGAAAATGATTTAAATCTTTAGAAAATCATATCTTTTAATCCGTAATTCGGATGAAAATACTTTATACATGAAAGTTGCTCAGAACGACGAGACGAATTTGAATACGCAGCCCGTTTATCCGCCACGCATCCCTAGCATAGCGAACACGCAACTTTCCCCCTCCGGTTCGTCTGTCCGAAAACGCGAAACACCGGGGATACTTTCTCGGATGTTATCCCCCTTCACCGGTATCACCTAATACTGCGTTAGGGCACCCCTAGCACCGTTACTTGTCTTGTCATGCATCTGTTTGCATTATATTCATTGTTTCTTCCCCCCTCTTTCTTCCGCTAGACACCGAGACCGACGCTGCTGCTACCCAGTACGACTATGGAGTTGACGACCCCTCTCTCTTGCCAGAGCAACCAGGCAAACCCCCCCCTTGATCACCAGATATCGCCTACTCTCCTCTATACTACTTGCATTAGAGTAGTGTAGCATGTTACTGCTTTCCGTTATTCCTATCCTGATGCATAGCCTGTCCTTGCTACTACTGTTGTTACCATTACCTGCTATCCTACTGCTTAGTATAGGATGCTAGTGTTCCATCAGTGGCCCTACACTCTTGTCCGTCTGCCATGCTATACTACTGGGCCGTGATCACTTCGGGAGGTGATCACGGGCATTTATAATATACTTTACAAAGTTACCTTACCTGTGATATTGTTCGGAGATGGGGGCTGAAGGGGCAGGTGGCTCCATCCAGGTAGTGGTGGGCCTGGGTTCCCGACTGCCCCCGACTGTTACTTTGAGGCGGAGCGACATGACAGGTTGAGACCACCTAGGAGAGAGGTGGGCCTGGCCCTGGTCGGCATTCGCAGATACTTAACACGTTTAACGAGATCTTGGTATTTGATCTGAGTCTGGCTACTGGCCTATACGCACTAACCATCTACGCGGGGACAGTTATGGGCACTCGACGTCGTGGTATCAGTTGAAGCCTTCGTGACGTTAGCGACTGAGTGGCGCGCGCCGGATTGGACCGTAAGCCTGCTCTTGTATTAAGGGGGCTAGTTCTGCTTCCGGCTGCGTACGCAACGTGCAGGTGTGCAATGGGCGATGGGCCCAGACCCTGCGCCATAGGATTTAGACCGGCGTGCTGACCTCTCTGTTGTGCCTAGGTAGGGCTGCAACGTGTTGATCTTCCGAGGCCGGGCATGACCCGGAAAAGTGTGTCCGTCCAAATGGGATCGAGCGTGTTGGGTTATGTGGTGCACCCCTGCAGGGAAGTTAATCTATTCGAATAGCCGTGATCTTCGGTAACAGGACGACTTGGAGTTGTACCTTGACCTTATGACAACTAGAACCGGATACTTAATAAAACACACCTTTCCAAGTGCCAGATACAACCGGTGATCGCTCTCTCACAGGGCGACGAGGGGAGGATCATCAGTTAGGATTATGCTATGCGATGCTACTTGGAGGACTTCAGTCTAATCTCTTCTACATGCTGCAAGACGGAGGCTGCCAGAAGCGTAGTCTTCGAAAGGGCTAGCTATCCCCCCTTATTTCGGCTTTCTGCAGTTCAGTCCACATATGATACCCTTATTCCATTTGATACCAATGCATACATATGTAGTGTAGCTCCTTGCTTGCGAGTACTTTGGATGAGTACTCACGGTTGCCTTCTCCCTCCTTTCCCCCTATCCCTTCTACCTGGTTGTCGCAACCAGATGATGGAGTCCAGGACCCAGCCGCCACCGTCGACGATGACTCCTACTACACCGGAGGTGCCTACTACTACGTGTTGCCCGCTGACGACGACCAGGAGTAGTTAGGAGGATCCTAGGCAGGAGGCCTGCGCCTCTTTCGATCTGTATCTCAGTTTGTGCTAGCCTTCTTAAGGCAACCTTGTTTAACTTATGTCTGTACTCAGATATTGTTGCTTCCGCTGACTCGTCTATGATCGAGCTCTTGTATTCGAGCCCTCGAGGCCCCTGGCTTGTAATATGATGCTTGTATGACTTATTTTATTGGTAGAGTTGTGTTGTGATATCTTCCCGTGAGTCCCTGATCTTGATCGTACACGTTTGTGTGTATGATTAGTGTACGATTAAATCGGGGGCGTCACATGACATGTATGAAAGAATTATGAACGGTTGTTTTGCCACAAATATGATGTCAACTACATGATCATGCAAAGCAATATGACAATGATGAAGCGTGTCATAATAAACGGAACAGTGGGAAGTTGCATGGCAATATATCTTGGAATGGCTATGGAAATGCCATAATAGGTAGGTATGGTGGCTGTTTTGAGGAAGGTATATGGTGGGTGTATGATACCCGCGAAAGGTGCGCGGTATTAGAGAGGCTAGCAATGGTGGAACGGTGAGAGTGCGTATAATCCATGGACTCAACATTAGTCATAAAGAACTCACATACTAATTACAAAAATCTATTAGTTATCGAAACAAAGTACTACGCACATGCTCCTAGGGGGACAGATTGGTAGGAAAAGACCATCGCTCGTCCCTGACTGCCACTCATAAGGAAGACAATCAATAAATAAATCATGCTCCGACTTCATCACATAACGGTTCACCATACGTGCATGCTACGGGAATCACAAACTTTAACACAAGTATCTCTCAAATTCACAACTACTCACTAGCATGACTCTAATATTACCATCCTCATATCTCAAAACAATCATCAAGTATCAAACTTCTCATAGTATTCAATGCACTTTATATGAAAGTTTTTATTATATCCCTCTTGGATGCCCATCATATTAGGACTAGTTCCATAACCAAAGAAAACTACCATGCTGTTCTAAAGACTCTCAAAATGATATAAGTGAAGCATGAGAGTTCATTAATTTCTATAAAATAAAACCACCACCGTGCTCTAAAAAGATATAAGTGAAGCACTAGAGCAACAACAAACTACTCTGAAAGATATAAGTGAAGATCAATGAGTAGTTGAATAATTATGCAACTATATGAAGACTCTCTAACATTTAAGAATTTCAGATCTTGGTATTTTATTCAAACAGAAAGCAAAACAAAATAAAATAAGATGACGCTCCAAGCAAAACACATATCATGTGGCGAATAAAAATATAGCTCCAAGTAAAAGTTACCGATGAACGAAGACGAAAGAGGGGATGCCTTCCGGGGCATACCCAAGCTTAGGATCTTGGTTTTACTTGAATATTACCTTGGGGTGCCTTGGGCATCCCCAAGCTTAGGCTCTTGCCACTCCTTATTCCATAGTCCATCGAATCTTTACCCAAAACTTGAAAACTTCACAACACAAAACTTAATAGAAAACTCGTAAGCTCCGTTAGTATAAGAAAGAAATTCAACATCATAAGGTACTGTAATGAACTCATTCTAAATTCATATTGGTGTAATATCTACTGTATTCCAACTTCTCTATGGTTCATACCCTCTGATACTACTCATAGATTCATCAAAATAAGCAAACAGCACAATGAAAACAGAATCTGTCAAAAACAGAACAGTCTATAGTAATCTGGATCAAACGTATACTTCTGGAACTCATAAAATTCTCAAATAAATTTCTGGACGTGAGGAATTTATCTATTAATCATCTTAAAAAATAATTAACTAAATAGCACTTTCCAAATAAAAATGGCAGCAATTCTCGTGAGCACTAAAGTTTCTGTTTTTTACAGCATGATCGCAAAGACTTTCCCCAAGTCTTCCCAAAGGTTCTACTTGGCACAAACACTAATTAAACACATAAAACCACATCTAAAAAGAGGCTAGATGATTAATTTATTACTAAACAGGAATAAAAAGTAAGGAACAAAAATAAACTTGGGTTGCCTCCCAACAAGCGCTATCGTTTAACGCCCTTAGCTAGGCATGATGATTTCAATGATTCTCACATAAAAGATAACAATTGTAACATAAAGAGAGCATCATGAAGAATATGACTAAAAAATTTAAGTCTAACCCACTTCCTATGCATAGGGATTTTGTGATCAAACAACTTATGGGAACAATAATCAACTAGCATAGGAAGGCAAAACAAGCATAACTTCAAAACTTTAAGCACATAGAGAGGAAACTTGATATTATTGCAATTCCTACAAGCATATATTACTCCCTCATAATAATTTTCAGTAACATCATGAATGAATTCAACAATATAAGCAGCACCTAAAGCATTATTTTCATGATCTACAAGCATAGAAATTTTATTACTCTCCACATAAGCAAATTTCTTCTCATGAATAATAGTGGGAGCATCATAAGAAACTCGAATACTATAAATTGTTTCCACATTAAAAAAGTAATGTTCAGAGAAGGGGTAACCATAATCATGACAAGTTTTATAAATATAATCACTACTTTTTATAGCATAAGTATCATCACAATAATCATCATAAGTAGGAGGCATGCTATCATTATTATAAATTTGCATATCAGAACTTGGGAGACTAAAAATATCATCTTCATTAAACGTAGCATCCCCAAGCTTGGGACAAACATTAATTGCAGCAAATATATTCTCAAAAACATCATCTTCATCAAACATAGCATCCCCAAGCTTGGGCCTTTTCATATCATAAGCATAATCACTCTCATCATTAATAGTATGGATAGCACCAATAGTATAGCAATTATCATATTCTTCCAAGCAAGTGCCAAAAAGATTTTCAAGATCATAAGAAGTATCATTATCTTCCACAATTATATTTTCATGAGGCACAATAGTAATAGGAGCAGCATTATTTGGGAGAGATATCTTTTTACCTCTCTTCCTTTTTCTTTTCTTCTTCTTCACCACATCATGTGTGGGTTCAATCCTCTTTTTGGAGCTCCTTATTGATGAGATTGGTTGAATAGGAGGCTCTTCCTCGTTACCTAATTCATCATAAGAAATAATAGGAGGGTATTGGGAAGTCTCTTCCCTTTCATTAGTATTCTCTGCATCTTCTATTTGCTTTCTTTTCTTTATGTAATTGGCAATATAAGGATTTTCAATTCAATTCACCGCACAATACATATAAATTTCCTCTAGATCAAAACCAAGAAGTTTATAACGGGCAAATTCTGGAAGATAGTTAGTTATACGTTTCATTTCTTCGTAACCCATAAGCAAACTAAGTTCATTATGATGTGCAAGAGAAATCAAGTCATCACAATTTTTGGAAACGATTAGATCATGAAACAATTTGCATCGAATGATTAAATGGCCACGTTCATTGCAAAGCTCACAAGTATGGCCAAGAAAATTTAAATTTTCAGCATAATCATCTAGCCTTTCTTGCAACAATTTAGTTTCTAAGTACTTATGCCTCTTGCAATATCTATCTTCCCTATTTGGTGTGTACATGCAAACCCAATGCACTCCACAAAAATTGACATGTTTATAGGAGACATTTTCATCATAATTAGTGCAATCATCATTAGTACCATGGATATTCAAGGAGTTCATACTAACAACATTGCAATCATGCTCATCATTCAAAGATTTAGTGCCAAACATTTTAATGCATTCTTCTCCTAACACTTTGGCACAATTTTCCTTCCCATCATACTCACGAAAGATATTAAAAAGATGAAGCGTATGAGGTAGACTCAATTCCATTTTTTTATAGTTTTCTTTCATAGACTAAACTAGTGATAAAACAAGAAACTAAAAGACTCGATTGCAAGATCTAAAGATATACCTTCAAGCACTCACATCCCCGGCAACAGCGCCAAAAAAGAGCTTGATGTCTACTACACAACCTTCTTCTTGTAGACGTTGTTGGGCCTCCAAGTGCAGAGGTTTGTAGGATAGTAGCAAATTTCCCTCAAGTGGATGACCTAAGGTTTATCAATCCGTGGGAGGCGTAGGATGAAGATGGTCTCTCTCAAACAACCTTGCAACCAAATAACAAAGAGTCTCTTGTGTCCCCAACACACCCAATACAATGGTAAATTGTATAGGTGCACTAGTTCGGCGAAGAGATGGTGATACAAGTGGTATATGGATGGTAGATAAAGGTTTTTGTAATCTGAAAATATGAAAACAGCAAGGTAATGAATGATAAAAGTGAGCGTAAACAGTATTGCAATGTGTTGAAACAAGGCCTAGGGTTCATACTTTCACTAGTGCAAGTTCCCTCAACAATAATAGCGTAATTGGATCATATAACTATCCCTCAACATGCAACAACGAGTCACTCCAAAGTCACTAATAGCGGAGAACAAACGAAGAGATTATGGTAGGGTATGAAACCACCTCAAAGTTATTCTTTCCAATCAATCTGTTGGGCTATTCCTATAGGTGTCACAAACAGCCCTAGAGTTCGTACTAGAATAACACCTTAAGACACAAATCAACCAAAACCCTAATGTCACCTAGATACTCCAATGTCACCTCAAGTATCTGTGGGTATGATTATACGATATGCATCACACAATCTCAGATTCATCTATTCAACCAACACATAGAACCTCAAAGAGTGCCCCAAAGTTTCTACCAGAGAATCACGACGAAAACTTGTGCCAACCCCTATGCATAGGTTCATGGGCGGAACCCGCAAGTTGATCACCAAAACATACATCAAGTGAATCACGTGATATCTCATTGTCACCACCAGATACACACGGCAAGACATACATCAAGTGTTCTCAAATCTTTAAAGACTCAATCCGATAAGATAACTTCAAAGAGGAAACTCAATCCATTACAAGATAGAGAGGGGGAGGATAAACATCATAGGATCCAAATATAATAGCAAAGCTCGCGATACATCAAGATCGTATCACCTTAAGAACACGAGAGAGAGAGAGAGATCAAACACATAGCTACTGGTACATACCCTCAGCCCCGAGGGAGAACTACTCCCTCCTCATCATGGAGAGCACCGGGATGATGAAGATGGCCACCGGAGAGGGATTGCCCCCTCCGGCAGGGTGCCGGAATGGGTCTAGATTGGTTTTTGGTGGCTAGGAGACTTCTGGCGGCGGAACTCCCAATCTATTGTGCTCTGCAATCGTTTTAGGGTATATGGAGATATATAGGCGGAAGAAGTACGTCAGGGGAGCCACGAGGGTGGAGGGCACGCCCCCCTGCCTCGTGGCTTCCTCGTTGCTTCTCTTACGTGGACTCCAAGTCTCCCAGGTTGCTTTCCTTCCAAAAATAAGTTCCGTGAAGTTTCGGGTCAATTGGACTCCGTTTAATTTTCCTTTTCTGCGATACTCTAAAAGAAGGAAAAAACAAAAACTGGCATTGGGCTCTATGTTAATAGGTTAGTGCCAAAAATCATATAAAATAGCATATAAAGGCATATAAAACATCCAAGGTTGATAATATAATAGCATGGAACAATCAAAAATTATAGATACGTTGGAGACGTATCATGTACGTAGCCGAGAACTCATGTGAAATCCCTTCGTCGTCAAGAAAGGTGTCCACATTTGCATTCTTGAACTCCGTTCTGTTGTCGCTACGAACCTTCTTGATTTTCACTTCAAATTGATTTTGGGCCTTCCTAGCGAAGTTTTTGAAGATCTTTTGGACCTGCGATTTATCATCGAGAAAGAACACCCACGTAAATCTTGAAAAATCATCAACTATAACTAGACCAAATTAATTTCCGCCGAGACTTTTGTAAGCGTTAGGACCAAAAAGATCCATGTGAAGTAGCTCGAGTGGCCTCCTTGTGGTCATGATGTTCTTCACAGGATGCCTTCCTCCAACCTGTTTACTTGCTTGACAAGCGCTGCAAAGTCTACCCTTATCAAATATGACATCGTTAACGCCAAGGATATGATTTCCTTTAATAAGCTTGTCAAGGTTTCGCATACCAACATGACCTAATCGTCTATGCCATAACCAACCTTTAGAAGATTTAGCAATTAAGCAAGTTCTAGGTTGAGCCTTTTTAGTGAAATCAACAATGTAAAGATCACCTCTACGTATACAGGTAAAGACTATTTTATGATTATCTCTACGAAACACTTGGCATTCTACTTCAGTAAATAGGACATTGATACCGAAATCAGCAAGTCTAGATACTGAAAGTAAATTGTAGCCAAGGGATTCAACGAGCATGACATTTTGTATGGAGCTATCATGTGAGATGGCCACCTTACCTATTCCAACCACCTTACCCTTTGAGTTATCACCAAAGGTGGCATACTTTCGAGGGCCATCATTTCCAGCAAGCTCATGGAACATATCTTTATCTCCGGTCATATGATCAGTACATCCACTATTAAGAACCCATTCCTTTCCTCCAGCCATGTAGTCGCGAAGATTTTCCATAAGACCAAAGTGTCTTATTGCATCATTAAGATCATAGTCACTGTCATCATCATCCTCATCATAGTATCCATGTTCAACATCATCTTGTGATTGATCAATTCCTAGAGAGGGTAATTCATTAGATAAATGATCATTTCTATGGTTATCTTTATGAATTCTAATATCTTTGGAAATGATATTGCTAATGATTCCAACATCTCCTTTGACACTCGTAAGACTAGTAAGCTCAAATAAGCAATCACCAAATTTGGGATCATTGGAACTCATCTTAATCAAGGCAATAGACTTATGGAGAATTTCATCTAGATTTTTCAAGGAATAATTTGGAAAGCATTCCTCGAGAAATCTCCATATAGTGTAGGCACAATCAAGAGTAGGCAAACATTCAACCAAGTTTTTGGGCAAGCATCTAGTGATAAGATTAACAGTTCTAAGGTTGCGGATCATGTCAATAGACTCATCAAGGGTAGGATGCAAAGGATCAACATGAGGTGCACAAAGGCTAGTAATGTACTTGTTCAAATGATATTCATTGAAAATCTCAAGCATCTCATTTTTTCAGTCATGAAAATACTCTCCATCTAGTATAGGCACTCTATGTCTAAGACTCCCCAAAGTAGACTCATCCATCTTCCTCCAATGGTGTTTAAACCCAAGCAATGGAGACCAAAGCTCTGATACCAATTGAAAGGATCGAGAAGAGGTGTCTAGAGGGGGGTGATTAGACACTAAGTGCTAAAAGTTGCAGTTTTTAATTTATTTAAGTTGAAGTGGACTTTTGGCACAAGTTTAACAATCACAATACATATCAAGCAAGCATGCAAAGAGTATATGAGCAGCGGAAAGTAAAGCACGCAACTTGCAAGAATGTAAAGAGATGGGATTGGAGTGTGCAAACGCAATTTGGAGACACGGAGATTTTTGAGACATGGTTTCGATAGGTGGTGCTATCGTACATCCACGTTGATGGAGACTTCAACCCACGAAGGGTAACGGCTGTGCGAGTCCACGGAGGGCTCCACCCACGAAGGGTCCACAAAGAAGCAACCTTGTCTATCCCACCATGGTCATCGCCCATGAAGGACTTACCTCACTAGCGGTAGATCTTCATGAAGTAGGCGATCTCCTTGCCCTTACAAACTCCTTGGTTCAACTCCACAATCTTGTTGGAGGCTCCCAAGTGACACCTAGCCAATCTAGGAGACACCACTCTCCAAGAAGTAACAAATGGTGCGTTGATGATGAACTCCTTGCTCTTGTGCTTCAAATGATAGTCTCCCCAACACTCAACTCTCTCTCACAGGATATGGATTTGGTGGAAAGCAACTTGAGGAAGGCTAGAGATCAAGATTCATATGGTAATAATGGAATATCTTGGCCTCAACACAAGTGTAGGTGGTTCTCTCTCAGAAAAAGTAGGTTGGAAGTGTAGGTTTGTTCTGATGGCTCTCTCCATGAATGAAGAGGTGGTGGAGGGGTATATATAGCCTCCACACAAAATCTAACCGTTACACACAACTTGCCAATCTCGGTGGGACCGAATTGATAAACTTGGTCGGACCGATTCAGCAAATCTAGTGACCGTTAGGGTTTTTGATGGGGCCGACTGGATCAACTCGGTGGGACCGATGTGCTAGGGTTAGGGTAAATCCAAAACTCGGTTTGATCGATTACTCAAACTCGATGGGACCGATTTGGGTAATAAGCGAAATAGAGAGTTGGCCACGCAAACTCGGTGGGGTCGATTGCATATCTCGGTGGGACCGAAAATATTGCAATGGGTAACACAGAGTTTGCAAGCCCATCTCGGTGAGACCGAGATCCCATCGGTGAGACCGAATTGATTAGGGTTTCTGGCAGTGGCTATGTCAACTGAACTCGGTGGCTCCGGGTAGAAAGAATCGGTGGGGCCGAGTTTGACTTTTGGTTTAGGTCATATGTGGATGTGAGAAAGTGGTTGAGGGCTTTGGAGCATATCACTAAGCATTTTGAGCAAGAGCCTCATTAAGCAACACCTCATCCCTTCTTAATAGTATTGGCTTTTCCTATAGACTCAATGTGATCTTCGATCACTAAAATAGAAAATGTAGAGTCTTGAGCTTGGAGCTTGAGCCAATCCTTTGTTCTTAGCATTTTGAAGGGGTTCCACATCCTCTAGTCCATGCCACTTCATTGTTGAACTTATCTGAAACATACTAGGTAAAAGTGTTAGTCCAACAAGAGATACGTTGACATTAATTACCAAAACCACCTAGGGAGCACTTGTGCTTTCAATCTCCCTTTTTGGTAATTGATGACAACATACATCAAAGCTTTTGATAAAGATATAGAGAATAGTAAGTAAAGCTTTGGAAAGACATGTAACATGCATAGGCTCCCCCTACATGTATGCAATCATGTGAATAAGGAATATAGAAGCATGTGAATGCATAAACATGACAGAGTAAGCAATGTGTTACATGTATCTTGGCTATATGCATCAGAGCAAATGATGTGAATATGAGAAATGTACCTTCATTCTCATGAGTCCTTCTTGCAAACAGTATGTACATCAGCAAGAATTCCTCATACGCATGACTGTGATGCATATACTTACCTTGTGGTCTTGAGTTGGCTTAGGATGGAATGAACCTGCGTAAAAAAGGTTAGATAACACAGATACACCTACTGGCCACAGCAAACAAAAGAAACCACAAGAGTACCAAGACTAGGATGACATGTAGAGTGAGTATTAAGTACCACATTGGATATAGACATGTCCCCAAAGGTAAAGATGTGCAATAAATTCAAGGATTGCCTTCCCTTAGATGTCTTGCTCCCCCTGGATCTAGCATGGGATACTGGGAGAAGATAGGGAATAGAAAATCAGAGCAAAATCAGAGCTCAAAGGAAATAAACAGAGCTAATGCAAACGAGCAAATATGAACATGTCTTTCCCCTCTTGAAGACATGTGACTTCTCTCCTCTTGAACACCAAGCATCTGGGGTCCTTGATGATTACTATTTCTTCCCTTGAGTATTCTCTCCCCCTATAGATATGATTAAGCTTTGATGTGATCTCTCTCTCCCCCTTTGACATCAATTTCCAAGAAGGGTTCTTCTGGATTTTGTCATGATGGGTTTGGTCCTTGAGTCACATAACAAAGCAGCAAGTTGAATGGGATCCTGGTCGAGGACAAGATTCATTGAGTGGAGCTGGATCAAAAAAATGCAGAAGCAAGTGGCAAGGTGTCATTCCTGTAGTGAAATCGGTGACACCGAGTTGTATGGTTCGATTGTACCGAGAGGATTCGGTTGGACCGAAAGCATCATACCGGTGAGGCCGAGTTCATCGCAGAGAAAACACATGTCACCTCAGCTCACTGGACAAGTAAAATCTCACAAGGATTTGCAAGGAATTAACTGAAATATTTGCAATGAATTGGATGCAAGGAATGCAGAACAGAAAATAAAAGAGAAGAAACTTAAAAAAAAGTCTAGATGAAGTTTTTTTTTGAAGAGGGAAACAAATATGCATCAGACAAATGCAAGAGCACAAAAAAAGGAACACAAGAGAACTTCATCTAGAATTGGTCGGCGATAAAGTCACCTGTGTTACAGTATATTGACTTAGGAGTCAAGTGAGATCACTTGATCATAGGTCATACCCATCGTTTAAGCTCAAAATGGGGTTACCATTTTTCGTTTAAGATTTTTGATGTATTCACATCTTGTCGAGTTGCTTTGACTCATGAGTTGGGGTAAAGCTTCTCTAAGATGGAATAACATACCTTGGGTGGTGGCGTTGATCATGATCATGTAGTTGAACTTGTGTGGGTTGCTCAAGGTTGATGTAGCTCATCAAGAGTTGGGAGCACCACTTGGAGTTTGAGTTCATCTACCTACATGGGTTAGTTCTTGCAAGGAAGAGCACTTGTATATCCAAAATGACAATCATGAAACTCAACATAAAATTTGTCAAAGGATATGTTTGAATGATTGCGTGCTTCCTTGTCTTCACCCACCATTGTGTATAGAAATGGTGATATAGAAATTGCTCAAGATGTGAGTGAGTTGCAATTTCATAGATTTAGATTCATCCAAGTACCTACACGGGTTAGATAACATGCAAGGTGCAAATATATCCAAGACTTAAGATAGTCAACATAAGAGAAATATCGAGGATCAGTCATAGGCTCATGCCTTGCATGTATCAAATGGAGTTCCTACTCCAAGTTTGAAGCATTAATGATGTTCAATTCGCCTCTTGACCTGCAAAACACTTTCTCATCAAGTGGTTTCATGAATATATCAGCTAACTGATTTTTCGGTGCGAACATGCTTAAGATTAATGTCCCCTTTGGCAACATGATCTCGAATGAAATGATGACGAACTTCAATATGCTTAGTTCAAGAATGTTGCACGAGATTGTGAGAAATATTAATAGCAATTTCATTGTCACAAAGTAATGGAACATGTTTCACAGATATCCCATAATCTTTAAGAGTTTGGGTCATCCAAAGTAATTGAGCACAACATGATCCAGCGGCAATGTATTCCGCTTCGACGGTGGATAAGGATACCGAGTTTTGTTTATTGGAAGACCAAGACACAAGAGATCTACCAAGAAATTGACAAGTACCCGAAGTGGACTTTCTATCAACCTTGTCACCGGCATAGTCCAAGTCGGAGTAGCCAACAAGATCAAAGGAAGCCCTCTTTGGGTACCAAATGCCAAAATTTGGTGTATGGATTAAGTATCTCACTATCCTTTTCATGGCCTTAAGATGACATTCTTTAGGAAGCGGCTTGATATCGTGCACACATGCACACACTTAGCATAATATCAGGACGTGAAGCACATAGATATAACAATGAACCAATCATAGAGCGATAAACCTTTTGATCATCCGGGTCACCATCTTTGGTTAAATCAAGATGTCCACTAGTAGGCATGGGTGTAGTCATACCTTTGCATTCTTGCATATTGAACTTCTTGAATAAGTCCTTGGTGTACTTTGTTTGAGAGACAAAGGTACCTTCCTTAGTTTGCTTGATTTGCAAACCAAGAAAGAATTTGAGTTCACTCATCATCGACATCTCAAACTTCTTCGACATTAGCTTTCCAAACTTTTCACTAAAAAGAGGGTTAGTTGATCCAAATATGATATCATCGACATAAATTTGACACACAAATAGTTCTACATTAACCCTTTTAGTAAAAAGAGTAGAATCTATTTTTTCCAATTTCAAAGCCTTTTTCAATAAGAAACTTGGTTAAGCATTTATACCATGCTCTAGGAGCTTGTTTAAGACCATAAAGAGCTTTGTGAAGTTTGTAAACATGATTAGGTTTCTTAGGATTGACAAATCCGGGAGGTTGCTTAACATAAACTTCCTCCTCTATTTCACCATTTAGAAAAGCACTTTTAATATCCATTTGGTACAAGGTTTTATCATGATGATTAGCATAGGCAAGTAAGATGCGAATGGACTCAAGTCTAGCAACGGGGGCATATGTCTCACCATAGTCCATACCTTCGACTTGAGTGTAGCCTTGGGCAGCGAGACGTGCTTTGTTGCGAACTACTTGTCCATCTTCATCTTGCTTGTTGCGAAACACCCATTTGGTACTGATGATGTTGTCGGGCTTCTCAACTAATGTCCAAACTAGAAAATGTAGAGTCTTGAGCTTGGAGCTTGAGCCAATCCTTTGTCCTTAGCATTTTGAAGGGGTTCCACATCCTCTAGTCCATGCCACTTCATTGTTGAACTTATCTGAAACATACTAGGTAAAAGTGCTAGTCCAACAAGAGATATGTTGACATTAATTACCAAAACCACCTAGGGAGCACTTGTGCTTTCATCCGGCGACTGAGGTCTCGGGGCTACAGGCCCAGATCTGGCGCCCTTGCGATTTCCAGCGGCTCCAGTTCGTCTGGAATGGCCGGGCGTGGTGGCGGCGGCTGCTCAGCAGTGGGGTGGCAGCTCGCTACTTGGTGCTTGTGGTGTGCTACCGATGGATGCGGCTGGTGGCGGTGGCTGAAGTTGCGACGTGGGTGGGGAGGTGGTGGGCGGTGGCAGTGATGCAGCAACATGGTTGGTCTCCAAGCTTAATTCGGCGCTACAGGCGCTCATATCTGGTCTCCGGTGGGCTTGCAATGGTGCGCGTGGGGTGTGTCAGCGCGCCTGATGTTTGGCTGCTTCCAGAATCATGGTGGTTCTTGGCTTCAGGCAGTGCTCCTCTGCTCCTTGCTGGCATGGTGCTCGGCAGGGCACGGCGTCTTGCACTGCGTCCGGTGGCCATGCGTCTGGCTGGCCTTTGGTGGATCTAGTGCCTAGTGTTGAATTTTGGCTGTCGTTCGTCTCCGCGAGGTGTGGTTGGCGGCAGCGGTTCGTTGCGCCTCTTCATTGATGGAGGGGATCAATGGTAGTGGTGATTTGCAGTTGTATTGTTGTAGGGATGTGCTCAAACTCTGCGTGAGAACCCTACATCGACTATGTCGATGTCGGCGGTAGCATCGCCTTGCGCGTTGTTTCCTCATTGGAGGTGCCATCGTGAAGCTCCAGCACCTACGGTGCACTGTTTTGTGGTCTCCGGGTGAAAACCCAAGATCCGGGCTTGTCGGATTGGATGACGGTGTTGTATCCTCGACATCACTACCTCCTTGGAGGCGTCATCTTGGAGACCCAAACGATGACTTCTGCTGCTCCATGTGGTTGACTGTGGAGCATTTGGTGGTGGTGGTGCGTCTAGTTTGGGGCCAATGGTGGTGTGCTCTTCTTCATGTGCTCCTATTCGGTTGCCTTCATGTGGTCTGTGTCCTGTTGATGTGCATGCTCAAGACCCTCCCTGATGGCCATTGTGTTGCGGCAAGCCTCGGGCTCTTGGTGCCATCCCCGGTTCACCTTTGCTCAATGATGAAGCAATGATGCCTCCCCAACTTGCTAATCGTTCCGACCTCCCATGGCGGAGCTCCCAGTCAAGGTTCGTGTTAAGCTTTGGCACTCGTGGATGCTCCTCTGTTGTGCCGTGAGGTTCGGCACGCATGTCGGTGTGGTGTGTTAGGTTGTTTGTAGAATCATGGTATTGTGATCCCTCGACAACACCCCCGTCTACTTGTGCCTCTCGTGGTGATGGTCATTTTTCTACTGCTAGGTCGTGTTGTCTCTTGGGCATCCATTTCTTCTCTTTTCCTTTACATTTGGTACTTGTATGGTTTTTCGACCCAGTATTCCTTATAAATGGGGTCAATTTATTAAGGTTTTCGATCCGGTTTCCCTTATAAACTAGATCACTCTCCTGGCATAATGGCCACTTTGAGTAATATATTCAGGTAGAGGGACTCCTCCCCCGGTGATTCTCAAAAAAAGTGGTTGCTTGTAACACCCCGGATGTAATTTACCCTATCTGTATTCCAACTCTTGCCGTCTTTGGCACTAAGTTATTTTATTTTCTCCGTTGTCGGGTTTTTGTCTCCGTGTGTGTTTGTCTTTGTCATGCATCTCATATCATGTCATCATGTGCATTGCATTTGCATACATGTTCGTCTCATGTATCCGAGCATTTTCCCTGTTGTCCATTTTGCATTCCGGCGCTCCTATGTCCTCCGGTGGTCCTTTCTACCTCTTTTCGTGTGTGAGTGTTAAACGTTTTCGGATTGGACCGAGACTTGTCATGCGGCCTTGGTTTACCACCGGTAGACCGCCTGTCAAGTTTCGTGCCATTTGGACTTCGTTTGATACTCCAACGGGTAACAGAGGGACCGAAAAGGCCTCGTGTGTGTTGCAGCCCAACACCCTTCCAAAGTGGCCCAATACCCACCTAAACCTCTCCTATCATCTAGATCGTTCGATCACGATCGTGTGGCCGCAAACCGCACCTCATTTGGAGCTTCCTAGCTCCCTCTACGCCTATAAATAGATTCCCCTCCCGAAAATCCCGGGTCTCCTCTCCCCCCTAACCCTAAAATCCGCTCGCGCCGCCGCCGGACAACATCCACCCGTGCCGGACGCACCCCGCCGCCAACCTCCTGCCACCACGTGGCGCGCCGGCCTCCCCACCACCGCGGCCCGCGAGGCCCAGGGAGAGCCCCCGCGGCCCGACTCCGCCTCCTTCGCCCCGACGCCGCCCGCCACCTCGTCCACCGCCCGCCGCCCGGCCGCCGACCTCCGCCGCCACCGCGCCGGCCTCCTGCGACCTCGCCTCGCCACGGCGCCACAACTCCGCCGCCGTGCCGGATCTGCCACTCGCCGCCCTCGGCTTCCACGCCGTCGCCGCCTCCTCGACGTCCCTCAACGCCGGCGCCGCCCCTCCTCACCAGCTCCGGCGACCTCGGGTTCTTCTCCGGCGAACAGTACTCCGGCCGGCCGTCCTTGTTTTCCATGCACGATCGGATCTGGATCAATCTCCTCGGTTGACTTTTCGTCCCTAAACCCTAATTTTCTTGCATACTTTGTCATGCCATAACTCTGCATCCGTAGCTCTGATTCGTGCGTGTAGCATATCAAAATGTTCGTCTCGACGAGTACATCATTTCATCTCATTGCATCATTTTCATTTGAGCTCATCTTGTTGCCCGAAATGTTGTTGGAAGAGGGCTATGTGATGAATTTGTCAGATCGGTTTCAGCAAATAGCCTTTTGTCATTTTTGCCATGATTAATGTGTGCATGCTATGACCCTGATCTCTACATGTGTTTTGTAGAATGCCATGTCATCTTTACAGAGGTGTATGCCATGTATTTTTGTGATATTTTTGGTGACTAGCACAAGCATGCAAAGTAGTGTAATCGTTGATGTTGATTTCAGGGACTTAGAATTTCTCTATGTCCTTGTCCTGTTTTTGTTTTTATGCCATATGTTCATGTTGTTTCCTAGTGATTTGTGCCTCTTTTGAGGATGATCAGTAAGGATGTTTTGTTAACATTGTGGTGCTCTATCCATCCATGTCTTTGTTTTCAATTATTGAGTACCCTAGCTTGAGTCAATCGAGCTCTACTTTTGCTATAAAATGATCCTGGCAGATTGTTGACATGTTTAGCGATTTTGCCGAGAATGTTACTATTGATCTGTGGCTGCTATGTTGTTGTTCTTGCCATGTCTAGCTTCTATGCCATGTCTTCTTGATGGGTGTACGCTTAGATTGTCATGCCATGTTCTGTAGTGAGTGCATCGAGCTCGTAAACATGCCTACTCGTTAACTGTTTTGCATGCTCCAGTTTTTCGCTAAGTCTGAATCTGTTTATGTTTTTGCCATGTTCACATGCTAGCAATTGTATTTTCCGACCCCTTTTGACTCAAGGTCACTAAGTGTCTTTTGTTAAGTGCTTTGATTAGCTTCATGCCATGCCTTTATTTGCCACATTAAGTTCCTGTAGCATGTAGTTTTCATGCTCTAAAGATTGCTTCCTGATAATAAATTCCAGACTTGTGTTAATTTCACTAAGTCTGAAACCTGTTATCATTTGCACTTTTGCCATGCTTGTTTGAACCTGTTAATGGATGATTTAGCCGTAGCTCAGTGTTCATCTTTTGTCAAGATTCATGAGTGGATCCCTGCCATGTATTTTTTTGTTATGTTTGTATGCTGTAGCATATTTATCTTGTTTCATTTAGATGGTCACTTGCTGATTATCGCAGACCGGTGCCATATTTGTTTTGCTTGCCATTTCCAAACCGTGCATCCGATTCCGGTGATCTTTATATCGATTTCGACCAAAATCAACTCACCTTTCTAGTGGCACTCTTGGATTACCAAGTTGAGGCCAGGTTCAATCATTCCTTTGTAAATCATGCATAGGCATCACATATCGCATTCCACATATCATACCATGTTTGCATCATGTTGCTTGAGCATTGCACGTGGTTGATTGTGTTCCTTTTGCTTGTGGTTCTTGTTTGGGTAGAGTCGGGAGATGAGTTCGTGAACGAGGAGCCCGTTGAGTTCGTTTACGAGGATCAAGGCAACTCTGAGTACTTTGCAGGCAAGATGACCATACCCTCAAAATCACGTCTATCTTTGCTTGCTAGATGCTCGCTCTTTTGCTATGCCTATGCTACTATGCCTACCACTTGCTTATCATGCCTCCCAAATTGCCATGTCAAACCTCTAACCCACCATGTCCTAGCAAACCATTGTTTGGCTAAGTTACCGCTTTGCTCAGCCCCTCTTATAGCGTTGCTAGTTGCAGGTGAAGATTGGAGATCGTTCCTTGTTGGAACATGTTTATTGTTGGGATATCACAATATTATCTTGTCTATCTTAATGCACCTATATATTTGGTAAAGGGTGAAAGTCTCGGCCTTATGCCTAGTGTTTTTTCCACTCTTGCCGCCTTAGTTTCCGTCATATCGGTGTTATGTTCCCGGATTTTGCGTTCCTTACACGGTTGGGTTATAATGGGAACCCTTTGACAGTTCGCCTTGAATAAAACTCTTCCAGCATGGCCCAACATTGGTTTTACCATTCGCTACCTTGCCTCTTTTTCCCTTGGGTTCCGCGGACTCAAGGGTCATCTTTATTTTAAACCCCTGGGCCAGTGCTCCTCTGAGTATTGGTCCAACCTGTCACCTGCCGGTGGCCACCAGGGGCAACTCTGGGCTGGCCTACCGGAACCTTGGACAATCCGGTGTGCCCTGAGAACGAGATATGTGCAGCTCCTATCGGGATTTGTCGGCGCATTCGGGTGGCTTTGCTGGTTTAGTTTTACCATTGTCGAGGATGTCTTGTAACCAGGATGCCGAGCCTGATCGGAATGTCTTGGGAGAAGGAATATCCTTCGTTGACCGTGAGAGCTTGTGATGGGCTAAGTTGGGACTCCCCTGCAGGGATTTGAACTTTCGAAAGCCGTGCCCGCAGTTATGGGCAGATTGGAATTTCTTAATGTCCCGTTGTAGATAACCTGAAGCTTAACTTAATTAAAATGCACCAACCGCGTGTGTTACCGTGATGGTCTCTTCTCGGCGGAGTCCGGGAAGTGAACACGGTGTTGGAGTAATGCTTGGCGTAGGTTGTTCTAGGATCACTTCTTGATCATAGTTGTTCGACCGTGCTTTTGCCTTCTCTTCTCGCTCTCTTTTGCGAATATGTTAGCCACCATATATGCTAGTCGCTTGCTGCAGCCCCACATCATACCTTTGCCTTACCTATAAGCTTAAATAGTCTTGATCGCGAGGGTGCGAGATTGCTGAGTCCCCGTGACTCACAGATTACTTCCAAAACCAGATGTAGGGACCGATGATACCGTTCCAGATGATGTGCTTGAGCTCAAGTGGGAGTTTGATGAGGACTCTCGCCGTTACTACGTGTCTTTCCCAGATGATCAGTAGAGGTGCCCAGTTGGGGCAATCGGGACTTTGTCGCATTTGGGGGTTGATCTTTATTTTGGTACTGTAGTCGGACCATGAGTGTATTGCATGAATGTAATGACTTATTTATGTATTTGTGTGACGTGGCGAGTGTAAGCCAACTATGTACCTTTCCCCTTTACTTATTTACATGGGTTGTTGTGATGATTACCTCACTTGCGACATTGCTTTCAATGCGGTTATGCCTCTAAGTCGTGCTTCGACACGTAGGAGATATAGCCGCATCGAGGGCGTTACAAGTTGGTATCAGAGCCTTCCCCGACCTTAGGAGCCCCCTGCTTGATCGAATCGTTGGCGCTGTTGAGTCTAGAAAAATGTTTTGAGTCATTTAGGAATTATATATCGGAGAGTTAGGAATTCTTTTACTCCCCAGTCCCTTCATCGCTCTGGTGAGGCATCCTGACGTAGAGTTTTGACTCTTCTCTTCTCAAATTTCACTAAAAAAATATAAGATCATGCGGGTATCTTGGAATCGTTCCGATGGTTTTGTGAAGAGAACATTGTTCTTGGTGCCTCCTGTCATTTAGGGGTTGTGGCAGTGTCCCGGGGAGTTGAGCTCTGAGGTGTTGTCGTCACAATTTTATCGTTGAGATTCTGGAATACCTGAGTTTCGCCGACATCGAAAATCTCTTTTATGCAGTTGTTGGTGAGATAACCTTGATGCCACCCAGTACTAGGGCGGGAGTTCGGGAGTATTGCCATAACTTGTATAACGGATGCTTTTCGAAGGTTGAGGTAAATGATTTCCGAAGTTTTCTTGGTTATGTGTTGAAGGATGGATACAGCTGGATGTAGGATTTGCTAGATTTGGGTGAGATATTATGCTTCCCCTGTATCCCCAACACCTGATTGCATAACCGGACAGGTTCGGGAGTTTCATAGGTGGGAATTCTTGTAGCTCTAGTTCTTCTTCGTGGATATTTGGTTTGGGATTGGGTAATCCTCACCAAGTATTTGTTCTTGTCCGTACATTGTTTTTATTCTTCTACCTCAATTCTAAGTGGCTTCTCAATTTATGGAAATTTGACCATTTCAATTGGAATGCATCCGTTCATTTTGTTCGGATGTGAAGACTTTAAGTTGCAATTTCAATCAATTTGATTCAGCTTGAATATTTGCCTGTCAATATGCTAATGGATGTCACCCTCTTCAGGATGGCTCCTCCAACGCGCACGACTCCGAATCCTGATCCGCCACCACCACCTCCACCTCCGGAGCCAAAGACCTTCAGCAATTGTGTTGAGGCAACAGACGTTGATGATTGGCTTGTGGACATATGCAAGCATTTCGAGTGCAGTAACGTCAGGCCTGAGGACTTTGTCAAGTTTGCCTCCTTCCAACTCAAAGACCAAGCTGCAGAATGGTTTCAGCAATACAAAGATTCCAGAGGAGGCCGTGCGATTACCTGGGATGAATTCCGTCAAGACTTCAAAGCTCATCATATTCCTCAGAGTGTGGTTGAGAGCAAGCGTGAGGAATTCCGCAACCTAAAGCAAGGCACTATGTCTGTTTACCAGTACAACACCATGTTTCAAAAGCTCGCTCGTTTTGCCAAGCAGGACGTCCCTGACGAGAAGAGCATGATATACCAGTTCAGGGGTGGTCTCAGAGAAGAACTCCAACTTGCTCTCGTCCTCTTTGAGCCCAAGAAGTACAATGAGTTTTACAACATGGCAATGAAGCAAGAGGCTGCCCAACTGAAGTGCGATGCTTCCAAGAAGCGAGTCAGAGATGCAACTCCTTGTTCCTCTACTCAAGTGGCTAAGCAGCAAAAGTATTGGCTGCCTCCTCCTCCGTTTCGTCAGCCTTATCAGCAGAAGAGCAAAGGTGGCAATGGATCTTCCCACCCACCCAACCCTGGCTTTCAGAACAAGACTTCGTCTCAAGCTCCAAGATCAAGTGCTCCGTATCACCGTCCGCTTTCAGAGGTCACGTGCAACAAGTGCCAACAGAAGGGTCACTATGCCAACAAATGCTTCAACCAGAGGCGTCTTCCTCCTCCTCCTCCTGTGAGATCTGCAAGTTCAGCTGTGGTCAAGCATAACCCCAAACACGCCAAGGTCAACTTGATGAATGCAACTCAGGCAAAGGACTCGTCAAATGTCATCATGGGTAACCTTCCTGTTAACGATATTCCTACAAAAGTTCTTTTTGACACTGGTGCATCGCATTGTTTCATCTCGAGACCTTTTGCATCTAAGCATGAATTGGCTCTCCAAGTTTTGCCTAGACCGATAGCAATTGTCTCTCCGGGTAAACGCATGAATGCTAACTCCATTGTTCCAGATGTTACTATGACTTTGGGTGACTACAATTTTCTGTCTTCTCCTATGGTTCTGGGTGACTCGGATATTGATCTTATTCTCAGAATGGACTAGCTTTCTAAGCACAAGGCTCAGCTTGATTGTGCTGCCAGGCAGATTCAATTGACTCATTCATCTGAGGATGTAATCGTCTTTGCCACAAGGGATGATACCATTCATCTGTTTTCTCTCAATGAGAAGGGTGAACTGGATGCCATCTCTCAAATTCCGGTCGTTTGTGAATATCAAGACATCTTTCCAGAAGAGCTTCCAGGAATGCCTCCGCACCGGCCAGTTGAATTCGTCATCGATCTTGAGCCTGGCACGGAACCTGTTTGCAAACGTCCTTACAAGCTTGGACCTGAAGAGTTGAAGGAGCTAAAGAAGCAACTCGATATTCAAGAGCGAATGGGTCTCATCCGACCTAGTTCTTCTCCATGGGGTTGTGGAGTTCTTTTTGTGACGAAGAAGGATGGAACGGACCGACTCTGTGTTGACAATCGTCCATTGAACAAGAAGACTATAAAGAACAAGTACCCACTTCCCAACATCAATGAGCTGTTTGAACAACTCAAAGGTGCTCAAGTATTCTCCAAGCTTGATCTCTGTATGGGCTATCATCAGATTCGCATTCCTGAGCAAGATATCCCTAAGACAGCTTCCAGAACAAGCTATGGTTCATACGAATACACTGTCATGTATTTTGGCCTCGTCAATGCTCCGCCAACTTTCTCTCGCATAATGAACTTCATCTTCAACCCCTACACAAATGACTTCGTCTTGGTCTACCTCGATGACATTTTGGTCTTTTCCAAGAACAAGGAGGATCATGCCAAGAACTTGCATTTGGTGTTGGATAAGCTCAGAGAACATCAGTTCTATGCCAAGTTTTCAAAGTGCGTGTTTTGGCTCGATGAGGTTCTCTACCTTGGGCATATCATTTCTGCCAAGGGCATAGCGGTGAATCCTGAGAAGGTGTCTGCAATTATGAATTGGGAACCACCTCAGAACGTGAAGCAACTCCGCAGCTTCCTTGGTCTCGCAAGCTATTGTCGGAGGTTCATTGAGAACTTCTCTAAGATCGCAAAGCCTCTTTCCAACCTTCTCCAGAAGCACGTCAAGTACGTTTGGTCTCCTAAATGTGACATCGCTTTCAACACCCTGAAAGAGAAGTTACTCACTGCTCCAGTTCTGACTCCTTCTGATGAATCCAAACCGTTCGAGGTCTTCTGTGATGCTTCTCTTCAAGGTCTTGGTGCAGTGTTGATGCAAGAGAAGAAAGTTGTGGCCTATACTTCTCGCCAGTTAAATCCCAATGAAAAGAATTACCCCACTCATGACCTCGAGTTGGCGGCAGTTGTGCATGCTCTTTTGACTTGGAGACATCTCTTATTGGGAAGAAAAGTGGACATCTTCACTGACCACAAGAGTCTCAAGTACATCTTCACTCAGCCTAATCTCAACCTCAGGCAGACTCGTTGGGTCGAAATGATTCAAGAGTATAATCCGAGCATCGAATATACTCCAGGCAAGGCCAATGTAATTGCTGACGCATTGAGCAGGAAGGCTTACCGCAACAGTTTGATTCTCAAGCCTTACCTGATGGGTTTCGTAGTAATTTCAAAAAATTTCCTACGCTCACGCAAGATCATGTGATGCATAGCAATGAGGGGGAGAGTGTTATCTACGTACCCAACGCAGACCGACTGCGGAAGCGATGACACGATGTAGAGGAAGTAGTCGTACGTCTTCACGATCCAACCGATCAAGCACCGAAACTACGGCACCTCCGAGTTCGAGCACACGTTCAGCTCGATGACGATCCCCGGACTCCGATCCAGCAAAGTGTCGGGGAAGAGTTCCGTCAGCACGACGGCGTGGTGACGATCTTGATGAACTACAGCAGCAGGGCTTCGCCTAAACTCCGCTACAGTATTATCGAGGTATATGGTGGCAGGGGGCACCGCACATGGCTAAGGAATAGATCACGTGGATCAACTTGTGTGTCTAGAGGTGCCCCCTGCCTCCGTATATAAAGGAGGAGAGGAGGGGAGGCTGGCCGGCCAAGGGAGTAGGATTCCCCCTCCAATCCTAGTCCAACTAGGATTCCTCGGAGGGGAAATGAGGAGGAGGGGGCCGGCCACCTCTCCTAGTCCTAATAGGACTAGGGGAAGGGGGGGGCGCGCAGCCCATCTAGGGCAGCCCCTTCTCTTTTCCACTAAGGCCCACTATGGCCCATATAGCTCCCGGGGGGTTCCGGTAACCCTCCCGGTATTCCGGTAAAATCCCGATTTCACCCGGAACACTTCCGATATCCAAATATAGGCTTCCAATATATCAATCTTTACGTCTCGACCATTTCGAGACTCCTCGTCATGTCCGTGATCACATCCGGGATTCCGAACAACCTTCGGTACATCAAAATGCATAAACTCATAATATAACTGTCATCGTAACCTTAAGCGTGCGGACCCTATGGGTTCGAGAACAATGTAGACATGACCGAGACATGTCTCCGGTCAATAACCAATAGCGGGACCTGGATGCCCATATTGGCTCCTACATATTCTACGAAGATCTTTATCGGTCAGACCGCATAACAACATACGTTGTTCCCTTTGTCATCGGTATGTTACTTGCCCGAGATTCGATCGTCGGTATCCAATACCTAGTTCAATCTCGTTACTGGCAAGTCTCTTTACTCGTTCCGTAATACATCATCTCGCAACTAACTCATTAGTTGCAATGCTTGCAAGGCTTATGTGATGTGCGTTACCGAGAGGGCCCAGAGATACCTCTCCGACAATCGGAGTGACAAATCCTAATCTCGAAATATGCCAACCCAACATCTACCTTTGGAGATACCTGTAATGCTCCTTTATAATCACCCAGTTACGTTGTGACGTTTGGTAGCACCCAAAGTGTTCCTCCGGTAAACGGGAGTTGCATAATCTCATAGTCATAGGAACATGTATAAGTCATGAAGAAAGCAATAGCAACATACTAAACGATCGGGTGCTAAGCTAATGGAATGGGTCATGTCAATCAGATCATTCAACTAATGATGTGAACTCGTTAATCAAATAACAACTCATTGTTCATGGTTAGGAAACATAACCATCTTTGATTAACGAGCTAGTCAAGTAGAGGCATACTAGTGACACTTTGTTTGTCTATGTATTCACACATGTATTATGTTTCCGGTTAATACAATTCTAGCATGAATAATAAACATTTATCATGATTATAAGGAAATAAATAATAACTTTATTATTGCCTCTAGGGCATATTTCCTTCAGTCTCCCACTTGCACTAGAGTCAATAATCTAGATTACACTGTAATGATTCTAACACCCATGGAGCTTTGGTGTTGATCATGTTTTGCTCGTGGAAGAGGCTTAGTCAACAGGTCTGCAACATTCAGATCCGTATGTATCTTGCAAATCTCTATGTCTCCCACCTGGACTAGATCCCGGATGGAGTTGAAGCATCTCTTGATGTGTTTGGTCCTTTTGTGAAATCTGGATTCCTTTGCCAAGGCAATTGCACCAGTATTGTCACAAAAGATTTTCATTGGACCCGATGCATTAGGTATGACACCTAGATCGGATATGAACTCCTTCATCCAGACTCCTTCGTTCGCTGCTTCCGAAGCAGCTATGTACTCCGCTTCACATGTAGATCCCGCTACGACGCTTTGTTTAGAACTGCACCAACTGACAGCTCCACCGTTTAATGTAAACACGTATCCGGTTTGCGATTTAGAATCGTCCGGATCAGTGTCAAAGCTTGCATCAACGTAACCTTTTACGGTGAGCTCTTTGTCACCTCCATATACGAGAAACATATCCTTAGTCCTTTTCAGGTATTTCAGGATGTTCTTGACCGCTGTCCAGTGATCCATTCCTGGATTACTTTGGTACCTCCCTGCTAAACTTATAGCAAGGCACACATCAGGTCTGGTACACAGCATTGCATACATGATAGATCCTATGGCTGATGCATAGGGAACATCTTTCATATTCTCTCTACCTTCTGCAGTGGTCGGGCATTGAGTCTTACTCAATTTCACACCTTGTAACACAGTCAAGAACCCTTTCTTTGCTTGATCCATTTTGAACTTCTTCAAAATTTTGTCAAGGTATGTGCTTTGTGAAAGTCCAATTAAGCGTCTTGATCTATCTCTATAGATCTTAATGCCTAACATGTAAGCAGCTTCACCGAGGTCTTTCATTGAAAAACTTTTATTCAAGTATCCCTTTATGCTATCCAGAAATTCTATATCATTTCCAATTAGCAATATGTCATCCACATATAATATCAGAAATGCTACAGAGCTCCCACTCACTTTCTTGTAAATACAGGCTTCTCCGAATGTCTGTATAAAACCAAATGCTTTGATCACACTATCAAAACGTTTATTCCAACTCCGAGAGGCTTGCACCAGTCCATAAATGGATCGCTGGAGCTTGCACACTTTGTTAGCTCCCTTTGGATCGACAAAACCTTCCGGTTGCATCATATACAACTCTTCTTCCAGAAATCCATTCAGGAATGCAGTTTTGACATCCATCTGCCAAATTTCATAATTATAAAATGCGGCAATTGCTAACATGATTCGGACGGACTTAAGCATCGCTACGGGTGAGAAGGTCTCATCGTAGTCAATCCCTTGAACTTGCCGAAAACCTTTTGCGACAAGTCGAGCTTTGTAGACAGTAACATTACCATCAGCGTCAGTCTTCTTCTTAAAGATCCATTTATTTTCAATTGCTTGCCAATCATCGGGCAAGTCAACCAAAGTCCATACTTTGTTCTCATACATGGATCCCATCTTAGATTTCATGGCTTCAAGGCACTTTGCGGAATCTGGGCTCACCATCGCTTCTTCATAGTTCGTAGGTTCATCATGATCTAGTAGCATGACTTCCAGAACTGGATTACCGTACCACTCTGGTGCGGATCTTACTTTGGTTGATCTACGAGGTTCAGTAGTATCTTGTTCTGAAGTTTCATGATCATTATCATTAACTTCCTCACTTATTGGTGTAGGTGTCGCAGAAACAATTTTCTGTGATGTACTACTTTCCAACAAGGGAGCAGGTACAGTTACCTCGTCAAGTTCCACTTTCCTCCCACTCACTTCTTTCGAGAGAAACTCCTTCTCTAGAAAGGATCCATTCTTGGCAATGAATGTTTTGCCTTCAGATCTGTGATAGAAGGTATACCCAACAGTTTCCTTTGGGTATCCTATGAAGACACATTTCTCCGATTTGGGTTCGAGCTTATCAGGTTGAAGCTTTTTCACATAAGCATCGCAGCCCCAAACTTTAAGAAACGACAACTTTGGTTTCTTGCCAAACCACAGTTCATAAGGCGTCGTCTCAACGGATTTTGATGGTGCCCTATTTAACGTGAATGCGGCCGTCTCTAGAGCATAACCCAAAAACGATAGCGGTAAATCAGTAAGAGACATCATAGATCGCACCATATCCAGTAAAGTACGATTACGACGTTCGGACACACCATTACGCTGTGGTGTTCCGGGTGGCGTGAGTTGCGAAACTATTCCACAGTTTTTCAAATGTACACCAAACTCGTAACTCAAATATTCTCCTCCACGATCAGATCGCAGAAACTTTATTTTCTTGTTATGATGATTTTCAACTTCACTCTGAAATTCTTTGAACTTTTCAAATGTTTCAGACTTATGTTTCATTAAGTAGATATACCCATATCTGCTTAAATCATCTGTGAAGGTGAGAAAATAACGATATCCGCCACGAGCCTCAATATTCATCGGACCACATACATCGGTATGTATGATTTCCAACAAATCTGTTGCTCTCTCCACAGTACCAGAGAACGGTGTTTTGGTCATCTTGCCCATGAGGCACGGTTCGCAAGTACCAAGTGATTCATAATCAAGTGGTTCCAAAAGTCCATCAGTATGGAGTTTCTTCATGCGCTTTACACCGATATGACCTAAACGGCAGTGCCACAAATATGTTGCACTATCATTATCAACTCTGCATCTTTTGGCTTCAACATTATGAATATGTGTGTTACTACTATCGAGATTCAACAAGAATAGACCACTCTTCAAGGGTGCATGACCATAAAAGATATTACTCATATAAATAGACAACCATTATTCTCTGATTTAAATGAATAACCGTCTCGCATCAAACAAGATCCAGATATAATGTTCATGCTTAACGCTGGCACCAAATAACAATTATTTAGGTCTAATATTAATCCCGAAGGTAGATGTAGAGGTAGCGTGCCGACTGCGATCACATCGACTTTGGAACCGTTTCCCACGCGCATCGTCACCTCGTCCTTAGCCAATCTTCGCTTAATCCGTAGTCCCTGTTTCGAGTTGCAAATATTAGCAACAGAACCAGTATCAAATACCCAGGTGCTACTTCGAGCATTAGTAAGGTACACATCAATAACATGTATATCACATATACCTTTGTTCACCTTGCCATCCTTCTTATCTGCCAAATACTTGGGGAAGTTCCGCTTCGAGTGACCAGTCTGCTTGCAATAGAAGCACTCAGTTTCAGGCTTAGGTCCAGGTTTGGGTTTCTTCTCTTGAGTAGCAACTTGCTTGCCGTTCTTTTTGAAGTTCCCCTTCTTCTTCCCTTTGCCCTTTTTCTTGAAACTAGTGGTTTTGTTAACCATCAACACTTGATGCTCCTTTTTGATTTCTACCTCCGCAGCTTTCAGCATCGCGAAGAGCTCGGGAATAGTCTTGTTCATCCCTTGCATATTATAGTTCATCACGAAGCTCTTGTAGCTTGGTGGCAGTGATTGGAGAATTATGTCAATGATGCAATCATCCGGAAGATTAACTCCCAATTGAATCAAGTGATTATTATACCCAGACATTTTGAGTATATGCTCACTGACAGAACTGTTCTCCTCCATCTTGCAGCTATAGAACTTATTGGAGACTTCATATCTCTCAATTCGGGCATTTGCTTGAAATATTAACTTCAACTCCTGGAACATCTCATATGCTCCATGACGTTCAAAACGTCGTTGAAGTCCCGATTCTAAGCCGTAAAGCATGGCACACTGAACTATCGAGTAGTCATCAGCTTTGCTCTGCCAGACGTTCATAACATCTGGCGTTGCTCCAGCAGCAGGCCTGGCACCCAGCGGTGCTTCCAGGACGTAATTCTTCTGTGCAGCAATGAGGATAATCCTCAAGTTACGGACCCAGTCCGTGTAATTGCTACCATCATCTTTCAACTTTGCTTTCTCAAGGAACGCATTAAAATTCAACGGAACAACAGCACGAGCCATCTATCTACAATCAACATAAACAAGCAAGATACTATCAGGTACTAAGTTCATGATAAATTTAAGTTCAATTAATCATATTACTTAAGAACTCCCACTTAGATAGACATCCCTCTAATCTTCTAAGTGATTACGTGATCCAAATCAACTAAACCATAACCGATCATCACGTGAGATGGAGTAGTTTTCAATGGTGAACATCGTTTATGTTGATCATATCTACTATATGATTCACGCTCGACCTTTCGGTCTCCGTGTTCCGAGGCCATATCTGCATATGCTAGGCTCGTCAAGTTTAACCTGAGTATTCTGCGTGTGCAAAAACTGGCTTGCACCCGTTGTAGATGGACGTAGAGCTTATCACACCCGATCATCACGTGGTGTCTGGGCACGACGAACTTTGGCAACGGTGCATACTCAGGGAGAACACTTCTTGATAATTTAGTGAGAGATCATCTTATAATGCTACCGTCAATCAAAGCAAGATAAGATGCATAAGCAGATAAACATCACATGCAATCAATATAAGTGATATGATATGGCCATCATCATCTTGTGCTTCTGATCTCCATCTCCGAAGCACCGTCATGATCACCATCGTCACCGGCGTGACACCTTGATCTCCATCGTAGCATCGTTGTCGTCTCGCCAATCTTATGCTTCCACGACTATCACTACCGTTTAGTAATAAAGTAAAGCATTACATCGCGATTGCATTGCATACAATAAAGCGACAACCATATGGCTCCTGCCAGTTGCCGATAACTCGGTTACAAAACATGATCATCTCATACAATAAAATTCAGCACCATGCCTTGACCATATCACATCACAACATGCCCTGCAAAAACAAGTTAGACGTCCTCTACTTTGTTGTTGCATGTTTTACATGGCTGCTACGGGCTTAAGTAAGAACCAATCTCACCTACGCATCAAAACCACAACGATAGTTTGTCAAATAGACTCCGTTTTAACCTTCTCAAGGACCGGGCGTAGCCATACTTGCTTCAACTAAAGTTGGAGAGACAGTCGCCCGCAAGCCATCTATGTGCAAAGCACGTCGAGGGAACCGGTCTCACGTAAGCGTACGCGTAAGGTTGGTCCGGGTCGTCTCGTCCAACAATACCGCCGAACCAAAGTATGACATGCTGGTAGGCAGTATGACTTGTATCATCCACAACTCACTTGTGTTCTACTCGTGCATATAACATCAACATAAATAACCTAGGCTCGGATGCCACTGATGGGTTTCGTAGTAATTTCAAAAAAATTCCTACGCTCACGCAAGATCATGTGATGCATAGCAATGAGGGGGAGAGTGTTATCTACGTACCCAACACAGACCGACTGCGGAAGCGATGACACGACGTAGAGGAAGTAGTCGTACGTCTTCACGATCCAACCGATCAAGCACCGAAACTACGGCACCTCCGAGTTCGAGCACACGTTCAGCTCGATGACGATCCCCGGACTCTGATCCAGCAAAGTGTCGGGGAAGAGTTCCGTCAGCACAACGGCGTGGTGACAATCTTGATGAACTACAGCAGCAGGGCTTCGCCTAAACTCCGCTACAGTATTATCGAGGTATATGGTGGCAGGGGGCACCGCACACGGCTAAGGAATAGATCACGTGGATCAACTTGTGTGTCTAGAGGTGCCCCCTGCCTCCGTATATAAAGGAGGAGAGGAGGGGAGGCTGGCCGGCCAAGGGAGGAGGCGCAGGAGAGTCCTACTCCCTCTGGGAGTAGGATTCCCCCTCCAATCCTAGTCCAACTAGGATTCCTCGGAGGGGAAAAGAGGAGGGGGCCGGCCACCTCTCCTAGTCCTAATAGGACTAGGGGAAGGGGGGGCGCGCAGCCCATCTAGGGCAGCCCCTTCTCTTTTCCACTAAGGCCCACTATGGCCCATATAGCTCCCGGGGGGTTCCGGTAACCCTCCCGGTATTCCGGTAAAATCCCGATTTCACCCGGAACACTTCCGATATCCAAATATAGGCTTCCAATATATCAATCTTTACGTCTCGACCATTTCGAGACTCCTCGTCATGTCCGTGATCACATCCGGGATTCCGAACAACCTTCGGTACATCAAAATGCATAAACTCATAATATAACTGTCATCGTAACCTTAAGCGTGCGGACTCTACGGGTTCGAGAACAATGTAGACATGACCGAGACATGTCTCCGGTCAACAACCAATAGCGGGACCTGGATGCCCATATTGGCTCCTACATATTCTACGAAGATCTTTATCGGTCAGACCGCATAACAACATACGTTGTTCCCTTTGTCATCGGTATGTTACTTGCCCGAGATTCGATCGTCAGTATCCAATACCTAGTTCAATCTCGTTACCGGCAAGTCTCTTTACTCGTTCCGTAATACATCATCTCGCAACTAACTCATTAGTTGCAATGCTTGCAAGGCTTATGTGATGTGCATTACCGAGAGGGCCCAGAGATACCTCTCCGACAATCGGAGTGACAAATCCTAATCTCGAAATACGCCAACCCAACATCTACCTTTGGAGATACCTGTAATGCTCCTTTATAATCACCCAGTTACGTTGTGACGTTTGGTAGCACCCAAAGTGTTCCTCCGGTAAACGGGAGTTGCATAATCTCATAGTCATAGGAACATGTATAAGTCATGAAGAAAGCAATAGCAACATACTAAACGATCGGGTGCTAAGCTAATGGAATGGGTCATGTCAATCAGATCATTCAACTAATGATGTGACCTCGTTAATCAAATAACAACTCATTGTTCATGGTTAGGAAACATAACCATCTTTGATTAACGAGCTAGTCAAGTAGAGGCATACTAGTGACACTTTGTTTGTCTATGTATTCACACATGTATTATGTTTCCGGTTAATACAATTCTAGCATGAATAATAAACATTTATCATGATTATAAGGAAATAAATAATAACTTTATTATTGCCTCTAGGGCATATTTCCTTCATTACCAACCCGAGCTTTGTGAAGCTTTTTGCAAACTCAACCTTCAAGTTGTTCCTCAAGGTTTTCTGGCCAACCTTCAAGTCTCTCCTACTTTGGAAGATCAGATTCGCGAGGCTCAACTTCTTGATACTATGGTGAAGAAGGTGAAGATTGGGATTGCCAAGAGTCTAAAATTGTATCTAAACAAAATCTAACTCTAAAGCGACGCCCTCATGGTTGTATTTATAGCGAGACAGGGGAATTTTGTCCATCCTTGGCAAGGTGGGATTAAAATCCATCCTATGTCATTTTCCCTACTAATACAGACTCTAAGAATAGCCTATCATATGGTGTTTTAAAATTACATGGGCCTGGGTCAAAACAAGGTGGTGCAACACCTATTGAAGGATATGGAAGGTGATGCAACACCTATTGAAGGATATGGACAAAATTCATGAAGTATCATCTTGTATATTTCATCCAAGTCATCATATGTCCTTATGGTGGCTACAAAGCCATGTCATCTCCACTTGAAGCTTCATTCTTGTTCCCTGCGTGCGTACCTTCATCTCTATGCTTGTTCATGATTCAATGTTCATCCCTCTTGTCCATGCTAGGCCATTCATTCCTAAGTAATACATAAGTATCCAATTTAGGCGGCATCATATTCTCATGAACACTGAAAACATTATTAAGAAATAAAAGTAGATGATAATTTAATTGGTGTGTGTGAGCTCTAGTAATTGGCCCAATATGTGTAGCAGCTGGGGCTATGGGTGTAACAACGGTAGGGATGTCCCCATCATCCTTCTCTTCTTGAATTAAAGTCTTTCTCGACAGAAGCTCATCTTCCTCTCCCAAAGAAGGTTTCAAATTTGTAGTGTTAAACATGGGACTAACCCCAAAATCTGCAGGCGGCTCAATTTTATATGCATTATCATTTATTTTCTCTAACACCTTAAAAGGACTATCAACATGTGGCATTATCTTAGACTTGCGCAAATCAGGAAACCTATCTTTGCGTAAACGTAACCAAATAAGATCTCCTTGTCCAAGCACAACATATTTTCTATCCTTGTCGTTGTTGACACCCAATTTTGGCACGGTCAAGAACTTAATTAAGATGACCTTAAATGGAGAAGTGGTTTACATGAAAAAGTTCCGTATTGTCGACATGATCTTTAAATTTCGGGCCATCGCTATCCGACCTCATCCCGAGGGCCGAAACTATACTCGAAGTACTCAGATTTTATATTCAAAGTATTATTCGGCCAATTAAGCCTCCAAGATGGCCTCGGTTGAAAAACCTTTCTACACGAATTGTCTTCGCCTCGTCGAAATGGTCGATTTTTATATAAAAATCGTTCCAATCCGAGTTCGTATGCAAAAGTTAGAGGCATCCGAATACAACCCTATCATGAGCCAAAAGTGACGCGCCCCCATCAGCCACTGTGTGTGATGGGTAGCGCGAATAGTAGTCTATTTTCCACGAGCGATTTGACCCTCGAGATAACATCTGATCAAAACGTGTTCAACATAAAAGTTGTTCGTCTCGTTGAAACGGTCAAGATTGCTTTTGGGCTCGTTTCCATCCAAGGTCGTTTACCACCTCAAAAAAGACCTGCAAGGTACAGCCAGTTTTAGACTGAACAGTTTTGGAAAGTTCGGACAAAACCAATCTGAATTTGACTAGGGTTTTGGACGTGAATCCATACCTTTTCCTTGCACGGGAAGTCCAGCCGCCTTTTATATACCTAAGGGGTGACGGCCGATTGAACAACACACAATCAAACAACCAATCTACTATTTTTTCCTGTTCATCTACTTTTTATCTCTCGTTCTTCGCTAGTTCTTCATGCTGGAGGGTTGTGGATCCACAAGGCTCTAGGGGCGAGCGAATCGACCTGGAGCAGCCCATAGCCGCCGCGAGCCATGACAGGGTCCCTTCTGGGCAAGCAGGCATCCGGGTCTACAAAAGCATCTGCCGATTGTCCTGCGTATCGCGATGTCGGTCGGATCTCCTTCGACATGAGCTGCGGTGCATCACCCCTGGGGTCAAGGGTACATGGTGGCGTGTTTGTGTGCGAACACACTTTTTGGCGACTCCGCTGGGGACAAAGCTTTGAACGGTCTCCGGCTCGTTCTTGCTATGAAGAGATCGTTATCTAGGGTTTGCAAAGGTAATATGAATACCCAATTCACTTATGTAGATGCAAACAATGCATATGTTGTTACTAGATCGTCTAATGACCATATTGTATCGTCTAGCCATAGTTTTATCAATCATGCATCTAACTATGTGCAACAGCCGATTTAGAATAATCTTCATGCTTCAACTTCATATAATTTTAGCAACATGCAATATATGTATCCCAACTCCCATGCATCGGGAACCCCACAAACCTATATGCCGATGAACAACATGATGAGTTCGGTTAATCGAGTTGAAACACCCCATGTAGGAACTTTCAATAGCATGCAACATAGTATTTCATCTTTTTATTCATCGGCAACTAATTTGCAACATGTTAATCCAAACATGTCGGTGGATAGGGGAATTGGCCATGCTACTACTAGTTTTTCGGCCAATTACCCTCAAACACCGTATACTACACCTCATGCTACTAATTTTTCGGCACCATACGCAATTTTAGATGTTCATAATTCGGCTCCGCACCTTCATGCTCATGGCCAAATAAGTGAGAATTCTACCAGAGCGCATGTGTCTTTACCTAGTAACGTAGAATATCATGTTGCCCCTGCACAATTACAGAATTACGGCAACACACCATTGCCGAAAGTGTCTCAAAGTATTGGGGGGCAATCCGATGAAGATTGGGTTGAAATTGGTCGGAAAAAGCTTAAAGATAGCTTAGCTGCAATGTTTGCTGAATTTAGACAAGAACAAGCAACCTTGCGAATCAAAGAAAGAAAGAGTGGTGATTCAGATAACAAAGTTAATTCGGTTATTAAAAAAGCCGAATCAAATAGTATGTGTATCGAATTTATTGAAGAAAAAGTGGACGCCTAGGCATTGGAGAGTCATTTAAAAGTGGAGCAAAGTATTATTCAAGTAACACAACCATCATGCTCTCCCAGCGTGTATGAACAGGTATGTCTAGCAAGTGATTTGCCTATTTTCAGATTTGGTCACAGCTTTATTGTTGATGCATCTATTAGGAAAAATCTCGTAAGTAATTTTGAAAGACCAGTGATGAAGAGTAATTTACTTGTTAGCAATAAAATTGTTACAAAGCATATCGGTCAATATATTGTACCATTCGAACAGACCGATAGTGACTTATTATTGCAGCCAAAGCTTCTCCCATTGCTTTATTTAAAGTTCATATCTAATTGGGTAGCTTTACTTGCTTCATACTTGGCTTACGCATGGTCTCAATTGAGACATGTGTGTTCTAACTATTTTCGTTTCAGAAATATAAAGCCAAGGTTAAATTCTTTTGAGAAAACTGATGCTAATATTATATCTTATCCAAAGACATCGGAGATAGAGTGCAAAACACAATGCATAGCCGAATGGGGAGATTCTGAATCTGAACCATTCGTTTGCTTACCTCCAAAGTTGTTCGCACACCAAGATCAGCTAGAAAACAAAACGTATACCTTCGATTCAAACATGTGTGATCAACTCTTTGATTTGTTGTTGAAAAATAATTACATTAGAATTCTTGATCACCATATCAAGCCATCTATCCAAGGATGAATTTATTGTAAGTTGCATGATTCGTTCAAGCATAGTATTGAGGATTGCAACATGTTTCGTCAAATAGTTAAATCGGCCATTGATAAAGGACGAATGAAATTGGTCCCGATGGTAAAAGGTTTTTGCATCGGCTGCTTCAAGCCGGTCCATTTAAAGAGAAGGTAAAAACTGCAGGTGATGGGATCAAGCTTTCAAGTAAAGAAGTTGTTGAAGAGCATAATGAACATAATCTTGAGGGCGAGAATTCCATCGAAGCTACAATGGAGACGCCAAAGACTGGGGGGGGCAATAAGAAAATCCAAATATCGGTGCAAGCACAACCAAAGAAAACAAAGGCCGACGTAAGCACAAAGGTAAAAAGCCGAAAGTCACTTTCACGCAACTATTGAAAAAATATCAGAAGATAAGTAAGGAGAACAGTGCTTATTGGCCAACTAATGCAAAAGCATCAAGATCACCCCCTAGGCGCAAATTCAAGGATCGATATTGGCAAGAAGAGAATTTGAATGCAACTTGTTCATATCGTTATTTTGGGCCGCCAATGCCAATGTCGTGGATGCCTCTCTATGATCACGTAAATCCATATCCATCATGGGACAGGTATGATACAAGGGCACATTCTTCATCTTATTTTAGACCATCTCACAAATATTATGCAGCTTCAAAAAGATCAACATTTGGACAATCACATGTCAAAGACCGTTTCAATCATAAGGAATCAGTCCGGACCCCATGGACAAAGAAAGAGGTGGTCAAACAAGTATATCGGGTCAGGAAACATGGTCGTAAGTGTGCTACTTCATATTTGATATCAAATAACAAAGAGCCAATTAAAGTGTTGACATTGCCTACAAAAGGCAAAGAAGTGGAGCAATCAATTGTTAAAAATAAAATTGCAAAATTTGAAGAAAAGAAGTTGAGGGTGCACAAAGCCAAAAAAGAATTGTCATTGGTCAAAATAGAATCACAGCCGAAATGCCCACTCGGCTTATCATATTGGCAAAAGAAGAAATTACAAAAACTTAGTGCACAACAACTTGAAGGAAGGAACATGGCATGGGTTCCCAAAGGAAGTACTCAAAATAAGAACTATGTGTGAGCTTCCATTACAAGAAGTGCGGCAAAGGTGAAGAGGGAAAAGAGCGAAAACTATGAAGGACCAAGCCGAAGGTTGCAACATTTTCAGTCCACACATTCTCCATATTCTTCAACTATGCCATTAATGATGATTCCATGGAATTCGTCATCAGGTATGATTGGTTACCCTCAATGGGCTTATAATGATCCATGGTTGCAATATAATTTTTACATCATGAAAGGGTATTACCAAATCACTATACATTTGATTAGCTACAATTTTGTTACTGATCCAAAGGGCCGAAATACTTCATTTGTCATTGCATTTGTTTATTTCGGCTATATGTGCTTTGAATGAAGTTTACATGGTAATGGACGATATTTATCTATCGTCCTAAGAGTATGTTAATGCATGGCCGGTGTAGTATTCGAACATTGTCCTTAGTTCGATTGGAGAGCGGGACAAGGTACGTGCTCATGGAAATTTATATGTATGCCTATATTATGATTGAATGGAGTTGAGACATCATGACCGATGTCATTGAATATTTGCTATATAGGCCAATTCATAGTTGCAGAATTCGCTAGTGGGCTTATACTTTGTTTGGATATGATTTGACTTATGCATCTTTGAGATATATAAGAGGCCAAATCATAGCTGATTTTATTACTGAACATCGGATTAATGACATGCATAATATTGATATTAGCCTTGTCTTTCTAGTACTATGGAGATTATGTTTTGATGGTTCAATTCGTAGCAATGGCCAAAGTTTTGGTGTTGTTTATATATTTCTTTATGGTACTATTTTCTAAGCCTCATGCCGCTTAGAATATTTTTATGCACGATTAATCAAAACCGAATATGCATTATTATTCGGATTGAATATTTTATTTGCTATAGGTGCTATACATATTGAGACTTTCGGTGATTCATTACGAGTAGTCCAACAAATATCCAGGGTTTATCAATGTTCTGACGAATCACTTATAGTTTATCTTGGGGTGTGTCTAGATGCAAAATTTACCTTGGGTTGCTTTAATATTCTTCATATATCTAGACATGACAATTGGAGAGAGTTGCCATAGCAAGCATCCGGCTACCATGTCCGTCATGGTGTATTGCACATCTATCAATAGCCGATGCTTATTCTTTCCAACATAGATAAGGCCAAATTGGAGCTCACCACCTCGGCCACTAATGAAACTTTTATGTAGGCAAAGCAAGGATTAGAGGAAGTTCATTCTTGATTATCTACAAAATCCTAGCAAAATGGTGAATAATATGGTTCGAAGGATGGCTTTGAGATACATATCTATGGAACCTTATTATCGAATTGTTATATAAGTTGAGAAGTTTTCACCCAAGTTGCATCAAGAGGTTCAAACAAGCAATGGCCGATATATACTTATCGTCCTAAGCACATACAAATGGACGATGGAGTGTAGACATCGTGCTTAGAACAAACTCCGTGCAAGTTATTTTTCGGCACAAAAGTTTTGCCGAAAAACAGGGGAGCATGTGTTGACACCCAATTTTGGCATGGTCAAGAACTTAATTAAGATGACCTCAAATGAAGAAGTGGTCTACATGAAAAAGTTCCGTATTGTCGACGTGAACATCTTTAAAGTTTGGGTCATCGCTATCTGATCTCATCCCGAGGGCCGAAACTATACTCGAAGTACTCAGATTTTATATTCAGAGTATTATTCAGCCAATTAAGCCTCGAAGATGGCCTCAGTTGAAAAACCTTTCTACACGAATTGTCTTTGTCTTGTCGAAACGGTCGATTTGATATAAAAATTGTTCCAATCCGAATTTGTATGCAAAATGTAGAGCCATCCGGATACAACCCTATCATGAGCCAAAAGTGGCGCGCCCCATCAGCCACTGTGTCTGATGGGTAGTGCGAATAATAGCCTGTTTTGCACGAGCGATTTGACCCTTGAGATTACCTCTGATCAAAAATCGTTCAACATGAAAGTTGTTCGTCTCGTCGAAGCGGTCAAGGTTGCTTTTGGGCTCGTTTTCATCCGAAGTCGTTTACCACCTCAAAAAATACCCACAAGTTGCAGCCAGTTTTAGATCCAACAGTTTTGGAAAGTTCGGACAAAACCAATCCAAATTTGATTAGAGTTTTGGACATTAATCCAAACCTTTTCCTTGCACGGGAAGCCCAGCCGCCTCTTATATACCTAAGAGGTGACGGCCGATTGAACAACACACAATTGAACAATCGATCTACTACTTTTTCGTGTTCATCTACTTTTTATCTCTCCCTTATATCTTTCTTCTCGTTCTTCGCTAGTTCTTCATGCTGGAAGGCTGCGGATCCACAAGGCTCTAGGGGCGAGCGAATCGACCTGGAGCAGCCCATAGCCGTCGCAAGCCCTGACGGGGTCCCTCCCGGGCAAGCAGGCCTCCGGGTCTACAAAAGCATCTGCCGGCTGTCCTGCGTATCACGTTGCCGGTCGGATCTCCTTCGACGTGAGCTGCGGTGCATCACCCCCGGCGTCGAGGGTACACGGTGACATGTTCATGTGCGAACAGCCGTCAGCAAGTTTGTATTTAGCATTCATACGCTCAATGTTTTCTTAGTTAATTCATGAATTTTTAATACCAATTCAGCACGTTGTTTAATATCAAAATTATTTTTCTCCGAAGATGGAAGAGGCAATAAATCAATGGGTGCACGAGGTAGAAAATTGTACACAATTCAAAAGGACACATCATAGTGGTAGAATGCAGCGAATAATTATAAGCAATTCAATGTGGGGAAGACATTCTTCCCACATTTTCAAATTATTCTTTGAAACAACCTTAAGCATAGTAGACAATGTTTTATTGACTATTTCAGTTTGTCTCATCAATTTGTGGGTGACATGTAGTACTAAAAAGCAGTTTAGTCTCCAAATTAGCCCATAGGCATCTCCAAAAATGGCTAAAAAATTTAGTATCAAGATCTAAAATAAATAGTATTCAGCACACCATGCAAGTGAATAATTTCATGCAAGAACAAATTAGCAGCAGCATCGCTTTTATGACATGGTATAAAGTGTGCTATTTTCACAATTCTATCCATGACAACGAATATGTTATCCCTCCCCTTCTTTGTTCAAGGTAAACCTAAAACAAAGTCCATGGATATGTCCACCCATAAAACACTAGGTACAGACAAAGACATATATAAACCAAAGGATTGGGTCATGACTTAGCTTTTTGACATGCAGTGCAGCGAGCAACAAAATGATCGACTTTTCGTTTCATTTTGGCCAAAAGAAATGTTTAGCAAATATGGCATCCATCTTCTTCACGCCAAAGTGTCCCATTAATCTTCCTCCATGTGCCTCTGCAACAATAAAAGACGAATAAAGCTAGCTGGAATGCAGCTTGTTAGCACGGAACACATAGCAATCATTAATGACAAACGTGTTTCATGTTCTTCCATCTTTAAAATTCTGCAATGCATCTTTAAATTCAGTACCATGCACATATTGATCTTTGACGGTCTCCAAATCAAATATTTTAAAATCAAGTTATGAAAGCACATTATATAGACGAGACATGCATCAACACTACCATTTTCTTTGTCTTTCATGTGCCAATGACACAAGGAAAAATCTCAATGAATTCAACCCATTTAGCATATGTACAGTTCAGTTTTGCTTGACTTGTAATATGTTTCAAAGATTCATGATCAGAATGACAAATTCTTTAGGCCACAAATAATATTGTCAAGTTTCTAAAGTCCAAACAAGAGCATGTGATTATCATAAGTAGAATAGGAATATTGAAGCTCTATTCAATTTGGTGGCTTCATTTTACTCATCTGTGAATGCTCACCCTAGAATAGAATACTACAATTGCAAACACAAGGCGAAGAAGTTAGATTTCTTATACGTATATTCAATGTGGTGGCTTCATTTTACTCAGCTCTCAATACTCACCCTAGAATAAAATGCTACAATTGCAAACACTAGGCGAAGAAGTTAGATTTCTTACACGAAATATATGACATATTCAATGTGGTGACTTCATTTTACTAATATATGACATATTCAATGTGGTGGCTTCATTTTA